>NW_026249574.1:0-22773 GCF_019703515.2 Myxocyprinus asiaticus
CACGCTGAACCAAACAAAAATATAAATCAAGCTTAAGGTACACAGTTTAAAAACATTAAACTGAAGCTTCCCCTTTCTGCAAATGTACTTCCTGTACGAGTTGTTGTCTTGTGAGCCAGATCAGCAGAGAGCTGAGAGGGTTGGGCTAAATCTTCCTGTTCTTGTACATCCTTTTTTGTCTGCTGTCATTTCACTGCACACATAATGTGGTAGATCTGTAACTAATTAGACAGACACTGGAAAGCTTGAAACCATGAGGTGACTTCCCAAAAAACTGACCACTAACATCATGACATAGTAAACAAACCATCATTCATATGGACTTTTTGCTGTGTCATTCTTGCAATTCAGCACTGCACAAGAAACAAAGGAAAACCATGTGAGACTTTTTGACCATAAAAGAATTGCTGGTAAGAATCATTCATTTAGGGAACCAGACTACACTAGATGAGCAGTATGTTTTTTGTTGCGTGGAATCAGTGAGGACAACGCAATAGAACGTGTCAGTTTACCGGTGTTTTTTCTTTTTTTTTATTATTCTTTTTTATCCCCTTTTCTCCCAATTTGGAATGCCCAATTCCCACTACTTGGTAGGTCCTCATGTGGTGCGGTTACACACCTCAATCCAGGTGGTGGTGGACAAGTCTCAATTGCCTCTGCTTCCGAGACCATCAATCCCTGCATATTATCACATGGCTCGTCGTGCATGACACCGCGGAGACTCACAGCATGTGGAGGCTCATGCTACTCTCCGCGATCCAGGCACAACTTACCACATGCCACATTGAGAGCGAGAACCACTAATCGGGACCATGAGGAGGTTACCCCATGTGACTCTACCCTCCCTAGCAACCAGGCTAATTTGGTTGCTTAGGAGACCTGGCTGGACTCACTCAGCACACCCTGGATTCGAACTCACGACTCCAGGGTGGTAGTCAGCATCAATACTCGCTGAGCCACCCAGGCCACCCAGTTTACTGTTGTTAAATTATGGGAGGGACAGACTGGGTGTGACGAAAATCACATGGGATTCAAACCACAAGCTCACAATTCAGCTAAAACAACATTATGAAACTCCTCTGGTTTATCATTTGTCAGGAGGGGGGGGGGGACCTCAAAGAAATGGTTTGCCCAAGAATGAAAATTCTCTCATTATTTACTCACCCTCATTTCATCCTTTTTCTTCTGCAGACAACAAACATATTTTTAGAAGAATATTTCAGCTCTGTAGGTCCATATACTGCAATTAAATGGTAACCAAATCTCTGAAGCTCCAAAAAGCACATTAAGGTAGCATAAAAGTTACCCATGTCTTCTACAGCGATCCAGTTGATTTTGGGTGAGAACAGACCAAAAAGTAACTTCCTTTTCACTGTACATCTTGCCATTGCAGTCGTTAACCATATTCATGATTTCAAGCCTAATTAAACTTCCTAGCGGTTGATGTATGCGCAGGGCGCTAGATGGCGCTAAGAAGTGTAATAAAGCTTGAAATCATGATGGCCATGGAGACTGCTGATGTCAAGATTTATAGTGAAAAGCAGTTATTTGGTCTGTACTCACCCAAAACCGATTGGATCTTTTCAGAAGACATGGATTAAACCACTGGAGTCTTACAAATTACTTTTATGCTGCCTTTATGTGCTTTTTGGAGTTTCAAAGATTTAGTCACCATTTACTTACATTGTATGGACCAACAAAGCAGAGTTATTTTTCATAAAAACCTGTGTGTTCTGCTGAAGACAGAAAGTCAAACATCTGGGATGGCATGAGGGTGAGTAAAAGAGAGAATTTTAATTTTTCGGTAAACTATTCCTTTAAGTTAAACAGAACTGGTTCTGAGTAATAACATATTCTTGATTCCCAACACTAACTCGAAGTCATAAGAGTCAGAAAGGATTAATGTATTTTTAAAATGTGCAAACAACAGAAAACAGTCATTTACGAATATTGTATAATCAAGTCCAAGTATCTCACCAATACTTCTTTCTGGGATTCCCCTTGTTTTGCAACTGTCTCCTCCTGCTGCTCATATAGCTCTTCTATATAGTTTGTCTTTAAAGTCACTTCCTGTTTCAAGTGCTCTATTTCCTCTTGGAGACATCCCTCACGCTTCCTCAGAGCCTCTCTCTCCATGGACAGTTCCGTTTTCCCTGTCTCCAAGGCGATGATGTTACCTCTGCATGCTTGGACATACTCCTCAAGTTCCTTGAGTTTGGACCGCAAAGCAGCAATCTCCTTCTGATCCTCCTCCTCTCTGTGCTGTAGCTTGGAGACCTGGCTTTCCAGCTGCACCTTCTCCACTCTCTGCCTCTGCACCTCCTTCTGCAGCCTGTCAAGCTCCTGCTGCGCCTTCTCTCTCCTCTCCTCTACCCTTCTCAACTTGAGCTCTGATTCTCTCATGTCGGACTGGCGAGTTTGCTCTTTATCTTCCAACTCTTCCACTCGGTCAGTCAATCTCTCGGTCTCTGCTCGTTTCTCCTCTAGCTGGAGTTTGAGCTCCTCTGCCTCCTGTTCCAGCATTGCCACTTTCCCTCTTTCCTCTCCCAGACTGTGGCTAAGTGCCTCCACTTGACTCCCATACTGTTCCTCCTGGGACAGCAGCAGTCTTTGAAGAGCTTCCCTCTCTCCGGCGGCACGTTCCAGCTCAACCTGTAACTCCTGTAAACGAGCGCTAGCCAACTGGAGGGTATGGCTGTTGAGCTCCTGACACAGGCTCTCCTCTGTTGCCCTCTGCTGGCGAGGTCGAGGGGACCAGGGGAAGTCTGAGGACTCCGGGCTGTCAGTGATGGGGTCATTGACGTCATGATGGTTGGGGTCAAGCTGGCTTAGCTCCTCTTGAAGCTTGTTGATGACCTCATGGAGCTGCTCTGCCTCTTCTTCCTTGGCATGGAGCAAACGTTCCTGATCGCCACGAAGACGTTCGACCAGAGATCGCAGCTCTTCGATCTCAGCCTGCTTTTCTTCAAGAGTCTGAAAATATCAATGGGGACTACAGTTACAAAACCAGCATCATAAATTCCACCATTGAGAAAAATGAATATTATGAAGTCCAGATGGAACTTAATTACAACCAAGAAAAACTGTGTGCAGGAGAATTGGGGCTGTTTTGAAGGCAAAGGTGGTCACACCAAATATTGATTTAGCTTGTTTATGTTTACTGAACTTCGTATGATGTTAAATGATAAATAATCTATTTATGGCATTATTTTTGAAGACATCCTCACTATGCAACATTTTTCACAAGTGCCTAAAACTTTTGCACAGTACTGTATATATTTAATAAAAATAGTTTTTGCTTTTGTGATGACGCTTTTGCAAGATTCAACCTGAAATTCACTCAAAGCAACAGCTCTGTGACAAATAAGTTGCAAAAAGTTAGTAATTAGTTTTAAAAGCTGCAATAACAGCACTTAGGTTGAGAACATAATCTGCTTTAGAAACAGAAAATTAGATTGATAAATCCTGAAAATCCAAACAAACAACATATCTGAGGGATAAAGTGCTCACTTTATTATCGTTGGTCATTTCCAGCTCCTGCTGCAGCTGGAGGATCTGCTGGTTTAAGTGGTCAATCTCTTGATTCTTCTCCTCTAGAAGAGCAGAAGGAAGCTGAAGGATAGACTCATCATTCCCCTCCTCTAGCCGTCTGGTCAGAGTGTCAACGGTCTCCTAAAGGAAACAGACACAATGAACAAACAGATCCAACCGAACAGCTTTTCAAATCTTCCAGAAGATCAATGTTAACTACATCTCTTACAATATTCTAGAGTTCTGTGAGATATATATATAAAAAAAGAAAAAGTTGAAACTGCACAGGTACCTGTAAGTGTGTAATGTGAGCATGGAGTTGATCCTCTGTAGCTCTGCTCTCTCTGCTTTTGAGCTCCAGCTGTAGTACGAGCTGTCTGATCTCTTCCTCCCTCAGTTCTACATCTTTCTCAAGCTCACCTACACGCTCCGACAGCAACTCCACCTACGAGATGAAGTATCAAGCAATAAATAACATCTTTTCCATGTTAATCTGAGGTTTAAAACCATGAAGGGTTGCTTGGTTACCAATTTCCACGGTGAAATTTTATTGGTCCAAAATCCCACTCTATATAGCTGTGCATTAAGCATCAAATATGCTAATATAATTGAGTGATTGCTTTACTTCACACAGCATTTTGCTTTCACAAACATGATGCGTCGCACCTTGTTGTATGCGGTCTTGGGTTGTGTTCTGATCATTTCGATGTAGTTTCAATTTTACATTGTGTAATTGGCTAGTTTTAATAAATGTAATCTTTTTTCTCTTTTTTTTTTTTTTTTTTTTAAGTGCGAAACTCAGATTAACTACATCTAAACATTCTCCTTGACACACCTGTTGCTCTCTGTTCTGCAGATCCTGTTGTGTAGCTTCCAGCTGTTCCCGGAGGTTGGGGTCAGAGTTCACATCAGGGAAACAGTGTCTGGTCTCATCGAGTTTAGACTGCAGAGCAGAAATCTGAAGCTTATTGGCATACTGCTGTTGTTGCAATGCTTCTTTATCCTGAAAGAGAACACACAAACCAATATGGGCTAGTGCTACAAAGACACTTTTGCAAAAGCACTGCAAGATGCAAACTGGGGGAATCATTTGAACGTACCACTATTTTGAACACCAGTACCCAATCAAAATCGGTGAACTATTTGCCATGCAACTTAATTCTATACTCTTGTAATTTTACGTTCAAATGTAAAAGTGTGTGCAAATGTGTTTTGTACCAATACAGAGATGCACCTGAGTGAGCTCCTGAAGACTCTTGCACGTTTTCTGAAGTTCTTGCTCCAGCTGTGTGACAGTCTTGCTGGCCTCCGCACTGCTCAGTAACGCCTGCTCCAGCTCACGGATACGAGTCGCAAGTTTTTCGATCTCCTCATTGCGCTCTTCCACATCACGTTGACACTGCTCTTTTGCTGACAATAGCACGTTGTAGTCTTCCATCTTATCTATAATCAGAGCCTGAAGGCTCTCCACCTGTACAAAACCCCCCCAAAAAAGATACAGGTCTAAAGGCAAGTGTAAGTGAGCATATCAATTAAAATGCCGAAGATGCATGTGGGCAAATGGGCCAAATAACTTAAAGTAAAAATAAATTAAAGCAACACAGTCTTGTGAAGCATGGACATATTTAAAGAGCTACAAGTCCACAAACTAATGTCAGACAGGACATCTCAAAAGAATGGACACAGATGATCGGAGCATCATGATTTTGGTAAAAAGGCGCTCTTGCAACAGCAGCTACTACAATAGCAGGCTGAGACATTTCACAGACTGTCCAGAGGGGAAGCGCAGGGGTTTTAAAAGGAATATTTTGGGTTTAATACAAGTTAAGCTAAATCGACAGCATTTATGGCATCATGTTGATTACCACAAAAATTTATGTAGGCTCGTCCCTCCTTTTCTTTATTAAAAAATAAATAAATGGGAGGTTACAGTGAGGCACTTACAATCAAAGTGAATGAGGCCAATTTTGAGGGTTTAAATACAGAAATGTGAAGCTTATAATTTTATAAAAGCACTTACATGAACTCTTCTGATAAAACTCATGTATTATTTGAACTGTAAAGTTGTTTACATTGTCATTTTTACTGTCGTTTTAGGGTTTGTTGACATTACATCTTCATGAAAATCAAGTTGTAAAATTGGATATAACTTTACACAGAAAAGGTGAGTGATTTTATCACACTAAAATCATGTTAACAAACATTTTGTGTATGTCTTGTGGCAATACGTTTGAAAAAGTGAATATTTTAACATTCAAAAATTGGCCCCCATTCACTTCCATTGTAAGTGCCTCACTGTAACCCAGATTCTTGCTTTTTATAAAGAAAAGTGGCCAAATCAAAATTAATTTTTGTGGTTATCAGTATTATGCCACAAATGCTGTTGATTGAGCTTAACTTGTATTGAACCCGGAATGTTCCTTTAAGAGCGTTTATGCATTCACATGGGGAGGAGGAAGCAAAGGCAAAGACATGTATTAAAGATGTGACTGCTGTATATCTATTGAAAAATGGTTTAATAAACAAGACAGTGAATTGAGAGGAAGTAGCACATGCTCAAATCCTTTAAAATATTGTATAAGCCATGCAAAAGCTGCTATAGGACCACTATATAATGACTAAATCCATATAACATACCTGAAGAACTAAGTCCTCAATCTACAACATTCAGTTAAGAAAAAAAGGCAAATCAAAACGTCAAATCATTCACAAAAATGTATCAGAGTGGCTTTTGATTTTTATCATCAACGATTATTCATAATTCACAAAAAAAAACGCACAAGATATTTTGTTAAGAAAAATCACATCTCTGTAGTTCTAGACATTGGCCATTACCCTTTGACCTTTGCGGTCCCCTCCTGCGTGTCCTTTAGACGGCTGTCTCAGCTGAGCTTCCAGATTCTTGATTTCCTGCTGGAATTCATCTCTCTCATGTTCCCTTTCCACCGCTTGTTCCTGTACATTTACAGGACAGTCAGTTATTCTCTTAGAAGTCTTTTACAATTTCTTACAGTCTTACATAAAACGAACTAAGCATGTATAGCAGGAATAGTTCACACAAAAATGAAAATAAAAATGAATTTTTTTATTTTTTTTTACTCACCCTCATGCTATCCCAGGTGTGCATGATTTACTTTCTTCTGCAGAACACAAATTATGATTTTTAGAAGAATATTTCGGCTCTGTAGGTCCATTCAATGCAAGTGAATGGGTGCCAAACTTGATCCTTCAAAAAGCACATTAAGGCAACATAAAAGTAATCCATATGACTCCAGTGTTTTAATCCATATCTTCAGAAGCGACATGATAGGTGTGGATGAGAAACAGATCAATATTGAAGTCCTTTTTTGCT
Organism: Myxocyprinus asiaticus; assembly: GCF_019703515.2. Taxonomy (NCBI): domain Eukaryota; kingdom Metazoa; phylum Chordata; class Actinopteri; order Cypriniformes; family Catostomidae; genus Myxocyprinus; species Myxocyprinus asiaticus. The sequence continues at coordinate 6,884 of NW_026249574.1, forward strand.
AGAAATTCTTCTCTCTGCCCAGTAGGGGGCGATATGCATTAAGAATGTGAATCACCAAAACACAAGAATGTGAAGGTGAAAGTTAAAGTGGAGAATGACTGAGCAGGGAGGAAAATTTATAGTAAAAAAGGACTTTAATATTGATCCGTTTCTCACCCACACCTATCATATCGCTTCTGAAGACATTGATTAAACCACTGGAGTCTTATGGATTAATTTTATGCTACCTTATGTGATTTTTGAAGCTTCAAAAATGGGGCATCCACTCACTTGCATTGAGAGGACCAAAAGAGCTGAGATATTCTTCTAAAAATCTTCATTTGTGTTTTGCAGAAGAAAGTCATACACATCTTGGATCACATGAGGGTGAGTAAATAATGAGAATTTTCATTTTTGGGTGAACTATCCCTTTAAGCTCATCCTAAATCTGTGAACAAAGGCATTCAGCAGGAAACACTCACATCTATGAACTGGCGATGATGTTTGAGTTGTTTCTCCAGAGCATCAATGTGTTGCTGCAGGTCTTCAGTCTGCAGGTGGTGCTGTTCCTCCAGCTGATGTGTGCGGCTCTCCTGCTCTTCCAGGGTCTGCTCCAGGATCCGCAGCTGAGACGCCAACCCACCGCAGTCCTTCTCGGCCTGCCTCTGCACCTCCACACACTCCTGCCCCAGACGCTCAGCCTCTGCCAGCAGAGCTGCACAGAGCCCAGAAGGCCCAATGAATGAAAATTTAACAGCAGAGTGAAGAGAACACAACATTTACACTCATTTGAACAACTGCAAATGCAAATTAGGATGCAAACATGCACGGGAGCTTCAGGTCATTTGTGCAGTTTCAATGCACAAATAAAAGCACAGCAAACTGGATTGAGAACAAACTGGCAAAGAAAGAATTATAAAAAGTAAAAAATTACATTAAAAATGCGCTTTTTAAACAGGTATTTTGAACTTCAAAACCACATTTTAGAACAAGTTAGACTGCAAACAAAGCCTGAGCATCAATAAAACACAAGTTAAAATAAATTTCAAACTTGGAACAGATGCATTTAGAGATCAATATTCAACTTCAGTCTCAGATTGTCAACACAAACCTGTCTCTTCCTCGGCATCGAGGAAGCCTACAGAGCAGAGAGAATTTAAAGGATCAAACTAGGCCCTACATAGCAAAGCACACAATCATTTTACATGTACATGTGCAAAAACAACTGATGCATCTTTAAAAGACCACGACTATTCTGGCATGCCCTGAATGACAAAACGAAATGTTTCGTTATGTAACACAAGCACAGATTTAAACTAAATCATTTCAACCTAAATTAAATCTCGTCTCCTAAACTCCTTCTCCGATCCTCTCTCACCCTTCTCAGTGTCTCCAAGACCCACAGCGAGGGCTTCTCTCTGACGCAGGAGGAGGGCGTGATTTTCGCTGACCTCCTTCAGTTGGATCCGAGTGCTCTCCAACTCCTCCGCCAGACGCTGCTCCTTCGTCTCCTTCTGCTGGAGAGCCTCCTCCAGAGCGGCCTTCTCAGCTACATAGCCTTCCATCAGACCTGGAAGTACACACAAGCACATGTGAGGGCACAAAGGAGAGCAAAGAGAAAGAAATTTCATTTGAAAGGATGAAGCTATACCTTACTTTCAAAACCTAACCTCTAAATTTTAAAAAATTCCTTGCTTTGTTGTCATTTGTGAGGAAACGCTTTTGATGCTGATCGTGAATAACTCTACTTTTTCCTCATTCCAAGCGTAAAAGACGTATTTTCTCGCAGTCTTCTGGCGTAAATCGTATTCACTGAGTCACTGAGATGAATCAATGTCATAACCAGTACCTATAACGTTATTTGAGCCAATGGATGGATCCACTGATGCAGTATGAAACATAAAATGTAACATTTCACAGTTTTTTCTTGTTAGCCTACAACAGAAAAACATAATGAAGGTTCTGTTGAAATGACTGGACCTTTTCCCACCTATTCATGTCTTGACATGCGCACGTCACTGAACAGAAATAGCATGTACGTATACAATGACAAAGTAGGCCTACCTTAAAGCAAGTTGCTTAGAAATGTAAACATAAAATAAAGTTATGAATATTAAAATCATGTTCTGTGAATGGATCTTAAATTGTAAAATGAATGCATGTAATAAAAGCAGAACAGAAATCTCTGTGACAAAAATACTGTAGACTTACTCCGGCCCCCTTTAAAAACATAATAGAATGACCTGGCCCTGGAAGCAAAAAGTTTGGGGTCCCCTGAGTTAGAGGGAAAATTGATAAGCAGAAAACTTCTAACCTTCAGCCTTGTGCAACTCCAGCTGTAGTTGGCTCTTCAGACTGGCCTCATGATCCAACTGCTCCAGGAGATGAGAGTTCTGAAGCAGCAGAGATGCTCTGACCTCACCTCCATCTCTGAACCGCTCGTCCAGCGCAACCTGCAGACCACACATCTGCTCCAACTACAGCAGAGAGAGAGATAAAAAGGGGAAAAAGACAAAAGAAAAAGAAATAAATCAGCTTTTACTAGGCTGCTGATAGGACTAAAATCACATACACATGAGAAGGGCTTAAACATATTTTTCAGTCTAATCAGGCTGTGTTCCAATTTGCATACTGTCCGTTCTATTAAGTCAAGTCAGTTGTTGGAGTGGCACCTGCTGTGAGGACTCCGAGAGCAGCTCCAGTACTTTATCCACGGCAGTGCGCAGGCGTGTGCAGGCTCCCAGCATGAGCTCTTCTCCTTCTGCCTCCATCTCTCCCTCCTGCCCAGAAAACACACTCTCCAACAGCCTCTGAGACAACTCCAGCCCCTCGTCCACCACCGACGACCAAGCACTGCAGTCAACATCTCCATCCATGCCGGCCAGATCTCCTGAGAGTGGTGGTAAGAGGACTCAATTGTTAAAAATGAGTGAAAACAGGCTTTTCAATGGATAGTACCTTCATTTATAAAGAATTGAGCTCATTGGCTATCATTAAATCATTATACATTCACATTTTATGTGACAAAAATGGAACGCTGACAAATCCATTCTGGTCGACCACAATTTATAATTTTACAAAGAGTGAAACGCACCCGTTTCATGTGAGTCACGATTACTCCTGGCTGTCCTAGTGTTGGATGTTTCATCTCCAGGGGGGCCACCTGTTACACATGCCCCTAACTTGCGGCTGATGTGCTCCTCTGTTGCGACTGTAACCCGAAGCATATCTATGAGCATTTGCTGCAGTTTGTCACGAGCTTTTCGCATGTCTTGTCTGATAAAAAAAAACAACAAATAAAAAAACACCGACAGTAAATACCAAAGTTTTACTGATTCACTCAATTTTAAAAAGCAGTTTATCTACAACAGTAGCAAGCAGGTGCAGAATCAAAGCTCAACGACAGCATTTGTGGCATAATGCCGATTAACACAAATCAATTTAGACTCATCCCTAGTTTTCTTAAAAATTAAAAATTGAAAGAATAAAGCAAAAATCAAGGTTACAGTGAGGCACAATGGATGTGCTTATTGAAAGTGAATGGGGACAATTTTGAGGGTTTAAAAACAAATATAAAGCTGATAATTTTTTATAAAAGCACTTGCATTAATTCTTCTGTTAAAACTCGTGTATTATTTGAGCAATAAATTTGTTTAAATTGTCATTTTTACAGTAATTTTACGGTTTTAGGGTTTGTTGGTATTATATCATCATAGTATTGAAGTTGTAAAATTGGCTATAACTTTACACAGACAAGGTTAGTAAGTGATTTTATCACACTGCAGTGTTTACATGCATATTGTTTATGTCTTGTGGCTATACGTTTGAAAAAGTGTGTATTTTAACGTTCAAAAATTGGCCCCCATTCACTTCCGTTGCAAGTGCCTCACTGTAACCCTGATTTTTTTTTAATAAAAAAAAAAAAAAAAAAAAAAAAAAAAAGAGTCAAAATAAATTGTGGTCATCAACCTTATGCCACAAATGCTGTCTACTGAACTTGACTTGTATTAAACTCGGATTACTCCTTTAACTACAGTACTGTAAATATTCCTATCACCATCTTAATTGTTCCCCCAACCAGGGTTCCCACTATTTTTTTTTTCCAGGACATTTTATGCACACAAGTTTAATATTTGAGCAAAAACACATGCGTCCATTAAACTGAGCTTTTATTTTGCCGTTTGTGTGTTCTTGATGGTAGTTTCTCACCTCCAGTGTGATTATTAATCCCTGTACAGCTGTGATTTATTAAATAAATCTATAGTCTGTATGTGCTGCGCACTTCAGAGTAATCTGTTCTACGTTATCTCACACACACGAGCGTACTTGTGATGATCATAATGAGGTGTTTTCAGTGTATGAGCGGCTGGCTTCACAGATTCATTTTTAACCGTGTATCACTTGCGATTATATATTTATTCAATTAAATCTGATTTTTGCAGTTTAATTAATCACACTAGGACAAATCACAATTTTAATTTGATTAATTGTGCATTCAAACATTCATTTCCATCCAAATATGTCACATTCCATGTCTTTCTGCATTTTATGGCTAATGCCATTTGTGAATTTATTTAAAAAAAAAAAAAAAAAAAAAAAAGAATCAGTGGTCTGACCATCATCGTTGTCTAAAGTTTGTAAATTCAAATGTTTTATTGTGAATAACACAACAGCTATGTTGGAATGAAAAAAAACAAATCTTATTTTGTACTATCAATACTTAAACTATTTAGTTGGAGAAAAGCAGAGGTGACACCAGATGAGCACAGAATGCATGTATGTGACATGGATTTGTTCGTTGTTCTACAATGTGCAGCCACTGGCACTGACAAAACGATACAAATGTGTATTTGACTCCTATTCAGAGTCCCGATTATTACCATGTTTTTGTACTTGTAACAAAAACCTTGTTAGCAAAACAGTTCTATTACACTTAAATATTTTCCAGGACAAAAAAAATTATTTTCCAGGACATTTTGGTATTTTTTATTTTTTATTTTCCACGACTGGAAAACTGCAATGCAAAATTCCAAGTTTTCCAGTTTGCGTGGGAACCCTGCCCAACCCTCTTCCTTTTGTGTCCTTACAGGTCAGCTGACCTTTGCTGTGTGGCCGTGTTGAGGTCTGCTCTAAGCATGGCTAGCAGATTGTCTCCCTCCTGGTTCTCCCGGTCTCTGCGCTGCAGGAGCGTCTCCAGCGTTTCCATCTCTGCCCGCTTTCCCTCGAGCTTCACCTGTAGTCCACTCACCTCTGTACGAAGCTAAGGAAAAGGCAGGAGATATACCACAAACTGTAAACCAGTCATCACACAGACAGGAAATGTATAAACATTTGTCTGAGGCGGCGTCAACGCATCATCAGTAATGAGGACGAGGTTGCGCTGTCTAGAAGACATCAGCACCATAAAATATTTTTGTTTTCAAACTCAATATAAAAAAGGACCATACGTGAATGTTCCTGTAGTTCTACAAAATTTACAGCTCAGCCTGTTTGAGCCTAAAAGACTGAAAGCCATAATGTAAAAGGAAGACTATGGCAGCAAGTTTGAATGTGACAATGTAGGGTGCATTTAAATGAGACTCCTGTTAGGGTGTGTGGTGCATTCCACCAAACAAAAAGGCATACAAATGTGCACCCTCAACTTCTGATATGCACATTATTTTGAGCAGCAGCATCCTAAACACCCCCTTAAAATAGCAACAAAACTGTCAGGTTTCACCAGGAAAGGACAGACAAACAACGTTTGGATTCTTTAAAATCTCACTTTTTTCATTTACAGGTCATGTTTGAAAAGGACCCACTGTAGATCTGAAAGTTGTAGTAACAATCAGTGTTAATCTTGTCAATTAAATAACTGACAAAAATGTTTGTTGATGAAGTGTTTAAAAAATTACTTACATTTATCATGAATTTTTATTTTTTTTATTTTATTTTTTTTTAAACATACTGTTGAAGAAAATATGACAACACTAGCCAGTTAATCTTCTTACTCATATGCATCATTGATATAATCTATACCCACAACATAATGTAATTTTACAACTTCTGCACAGACATTAAAGTGAATGCACAACTGAACTGGAACCAAGTGCTAATCAGAATACGTAACTCGTGCTGTGAATAGATGGTTGCCTAGATTTTAGTGAAAGCTGATTGACAGGGATGCATCAGGACAGATTTGCGTTTACACCTCAAATGCAAGTGGTCACCTGCATTTTTGACCTCCTCCGAGTCCGTATGGTTTCCAGCAAACCGATCCCATTTTCGCTTGTGACCAGATCACCCCAAATGTACCTTAAAGGGATAGATCACCCAAAAATGAAAATGCTCTCATTTTCACTCACCCTCATGCCATCCCAGATGTGTATGACATTTTCTTCAGCAAAACACACACAAAAAGTTTTCGAAGAACATATCAGCTCTGTAGGTCCATACAATGCAAGTGAATGGGTGCCAAAATTTTGCCACTCCAAAAAGCACATAAAAAGGCATAAGTAATCCATACGACTCCAGTGTTTTAATCCATATCTTCAGAAGACCTGCGTGAAGTTGGCCCCCCACCCAACGCAAAACGTCGGCAAAATAGTCTCAATCGTTTGTGCTTCGTTTGTGCCAGTAAAAGTTTCATTTGTGCTGCTTCGGTTTTTTAAATATTAGACACTGAATTTCAGGCGAATTATAAATGCTGATATTTATTGAATACAATACTGACAGAATAAAATAGATCACTTAATGGTCACAAAAATCAAATGTAGGTTAGTAGCAGTCTCGGTCATTCTGATTACTATATATTAGGCTACTATATTACATATTTCTAAAATAGGTCTATCTTGTTTTGTGTGTAGTCAGTACGATTTATGAGTAGTGAGCATTTTATTTTGGGTTTGTCATTTCAATCTCTTACCAAAATGTTGGATGAAGATGTTTTAATACAACAACAACTCCTTATAAATGTTTTTGTAGTCACTATGGTGTTTATTAAAAACTTATTGGTGTTCAGACAGCAGCAGCTCAGTATTCATCTGGTGTCTGTCGGACTCTTTTTCTGTCACTCACTTTCGCTCAGCTCTGGGCACGAGAACAAAAGCGCAAATCTCCTCGATGTGAACACACTTTTAGAGTCCAATTGCCGAAGACTTTCTGTCAAGAGTAATCATCACATCATTTGTTCAATAAACAATTATCTTTACTTCATTCACTGGTCTTTCCTGAGTGAACTTTATTTATTTACATGGAGTATCATCTGCTACACTTCACTGCCATCACTAGGCGCAAGTGACACTTCTGTTCAAGATGCTCTTGTGGAAATTAGTGTAGAGTTAGTAGAGAAAAAGTCGATATAAATCAAACTAAAAAAGTAGTTACTAAATCACATTTCTGGCCAATGTAAGTACAATGTTTTAACACTGTCAGTTACAATATTATTTGTTAACTTCAAGAATAATGGTACGACATTCAAGAGAGCTAAGATTGTCCATGTTTATTGAACTGAAAACTCATTGCTAATGCTAATACTAATATATGCTACTTAGTTGCACATGTGACCCATGTTAGTTTTTTGAATACATTGTGCATCTAGGGGGTCAACATTACCATATTGGTCTTAATATAAGATATATTATCCTTATATATTATTACTGTATTATATTATCCTTATATTTGGACCAATACAGTAATACATGAAAACAAGTTTATACTGAACATGACATTTTTTGAGTCAGGATTATTTAAGTGGGTAATTATGTTTTGCTTATGCCAGATGCCCAAGAAACCAGCAGTCGACAGATTCCAGTTTCACTGTCCTGTGTTCATCAAAAGAGGCCATAGTCCAAAATGGCAACATAGCTACTCCTAATCTGGACAGAGCTTAGTAAGCAGCTAGAAAACAAGATCACTGCAAAGGCTCTATACACTTTTGTTAAATTAAACACACAACATCTGGACTGATTTAGGGTTTACTCATGAATGTGATCATGAAACAAATGGCAGTAGTGATGACACAGGGTCCCTTTCACCCAGACCAAAAGATTGCTGGACTTTTGATCTTGAAGTTCCATTTTAGAAACGGATCGAATTCATGCCTGAGACGGTTAAATACAACAACAAGTTCTCTAAAACAAAAAAGGAATACACAATTTTGAAACCTGGAATCTGGACACATGTGATAAATCATCACATGTTTTTAAGTTTAAGTTTTTAAAGGTCCTTTATTTGTTAATGGATGTTCGATAGTACACAGTAATTAAATTTCAAAAGTAAAATCATTTTGGCTTAATTCATTGAGTCACAAGTTTCCACACACACACAAGTACTAGTCAAAAGTTTGAAAACATTAAGATTTTTTAAAGTCTCTTCTGCTCACCAAGGCTGCATTTATTGGATCAAAAATACAGTAAAACAGTAATATTGTGAAATATTATTCCAATGTAAAAGTTGTTTTCTATCTGAATATATAGTAAACTGTAATTTATTCCTGTGATCAAAGCTGAATTTACAGCATCATTACTTCAGTCTTCAGTGTCACACAATCCTTCAGAAATCATTCTAATATGCTGATTTGCTGCTCAAGAAACATTCATTATTATTATCAGTTGAAAACAGTTGTGCTGTTTTTTTTTTTTTTTTTTTTGTGGAAACCATGATACACAACCATTCAAAGGTTTGGGGTAAGTAATTGTACATGTATATATATATATATATATATATATATATATATATATATATATACACACACATAAAAAAAAATACTTTTATTCAGCAAGGACGCATTAAATTGATCAAAAGATTTATATTTATATTATTTATATTGTTAAAAAGATTTCCATTTCAAATAAATGCTGTTCTTTTTACCTTTCTATTCATCAAAGAATCCACACAAAAATGTATCACGTTTTCCACAAAAATATTAATCATGCAAAAATGGTTTTCAACATTGATAAAAAATAAGAACCATTTTTAATAATTGAGCACCAATAATAATTGATAATAGTTGAGCACAAAATCAACATTTTACTATGATTTCTGAAGGATCATGTGACATTGAAGATGAGGTTTTTTTTTTTTTATGCCAGTCAAATTACAAACAATGAACATGACAATAGTCATTCCAACACATAGTATAAAATACAGAGCATATATAGACTACAAATAGAAAAGAATATACAGTAAAATCATTAAAATAAACAATACAAGTAAAATAAAGAAAAACAAAAACAAACCATTGAAGACTGGAGTAATGATGCTGAAAATTCAGCTTTGACATCACAGAAATAAAATTACATTTTAAATTATATTAAAACAGAAAACAGCTATTTTAAAGTGTATTGTTTCAAAATATTACTGTTTTTACTGTGTTTTTTTTTATCAAATAAATACAGCCTTGGTGAGATTAAGAGACTTTTCAAAAACATTTAAAAATCTTAATGTTTACAAACTTTTGACCTGTACTGTATAGGCCCACACACACACACACACACACACACACACACACACACACACACAGCCTATGTATGTATAAACACAGAGCTACAGCAAACAGATTATGGTTCCTGCATTTATGACAATGTTAATATTACTACTGTTATTCACATAACTACATACAGTAACGTAAAAACACTTACCTTGGAGTTTGTTACATTCCACACATCCTGTGAACCACTGTGTCCGTTAAAAGTTGAAAACGCACAGTGGATAGGTAACGGTTAAGTGAATGCGACTATTTATGTGATTTGGTTTGCCATTTGGTTCTTACCTTGTTATTTCAACTGTATTGTTAAAAAAAAAAGTCGCAAAAAACGAAACTTTTACTGGCACAAACCAGCACAAATGAAGCACAAACGATTGAGCCTATTTTGGGTGAATTTGGAGCATGTGGGGGGGCTGAGTGACCTCAGAATGACCAATAAATATTATTTTAATATCTAAAAAACCAAAGCAGCACAAACGAAAATTTTTATAGCACAAACCAGCTCAAACGAAGCACAAACGAGCCAGTCTGGCCATTCTCTATTGACCTCTCTCATCAACAAGGTATTTCCGTCCACAGAACTGCCGCTCACTGGATGTTTTTTGTTTTTGGCACCATTCAGAGTAAATTCTAGAGACTGTTGTGTGTGAAAATCCCAGGAGATCAGCAGTTACAGAAATACTCAAACCAGCCCATCTGGCACCAACAAACGTGCCACAGTCAAAATCCCGGAGATACATATTTTCCTCATTCTGATGGTTGATGTGAACATTAACTGAAGCTCCTGACCCATATCAGCATGATTTTATGCATTGCACTGCTGCCACATGATTGGCCGATTAGATAATCGCATAAATAAGTAGGTTTACAGGTGTTCCTAATAAAGTGCTCGGTGAGTGTATATTTCCAGTACAGCTGGTTAAAAGTTAATCTTCAGCAAATGACCATTTTAACGGCATTTTAGCACTGCTGTGTAAATTGTAGCAATATGTAATAAAAACACAGAAAGCCACAGTTTGTGTGAATAACAGAAGTGGTACAGATAATTTAACAGGTTTGAAAGTGGCTCTGTGCATTGTACCTGTGACACTACAGTGTCCAGTTGCTGTAGTTGTGTGGCGAGTTGGCTCATCTGGTCTCTGTAGGCAAGTTCAGTTTCTTCGTGCTGCTGTCTTAAAGTCCTTTCCAGCTCCTCCAGAGCAACAGACTTCTCCCTGTCACTCTCCTCCTGAAACACAAATACAGTCCTGAAAAATGCACATATTTACCTATCCTTCGTTTAAGGCAACGGGAAACTGGGAATCAACTTTGTTGATTCTGGGAAACACTTCGAAGAACAGGTAGAGATAAAGTCATATGCAGAACATGACAAAGCTTTTGTTCCAAGAAAATATCTGTTGTGAAACACAAATCAGTAGCAAATGTATCAATATCTTTCCATGTGCATCCTTCAAAAAAGACACAAAAAAACCCCCCACAAATGTCCATAACATAACGGATCAAAACTCACCAAGTGCTCTTACTAAAGAACAAAAACGCAGAACACACAATCACCAATCTCTACTGTATACACATGCACGCACACTCAAACCTCAAATCCTCATTTAGTCATCTCACGTGTCCCTACATTTCCTCCCATCTGTAGGATTATTACTGATAGACATGACCTCTCTAATGCTCCGGTAGGAAAGTGGCCAACCAACAAACTAACCACCAGAGTATGTCAAAGGCCCCGAGCTGTGAGAGTTTAGCTGGTCTGAGGGACAGTTTTCCCTATAAGCTCAAACACGACAGGTCTGAAAGCATTCTGATTAGGTGAAAGATTTTCTGTGAATGGTGAGAGCTATTGAATATGGTACAGGTTGTGGATTAGTATTAATTTGAGTTTAGCTAGTGTGGACTGATGTCCACAGATGTTACCTCCTCTCTCCAGCATGACATTGGGTTTAGCTATTGTTTAGACCAGAGTCGGAGATATAATGACTTTATGCGCTCTATAACAAAAAACCCTGTACATATCAGATTTCAGAGAGCCTATATCATGTCCATTTTCAAAAGGGACTCTTTTCTTACACTCTCTTCAAATAGAGCATGATATACCATGTAGACATACTCTTAACATGACTGGCCATATGTACGCAACTAAGCCGAGACTTCTAGTTGCATACCAGACTCCCACTCAAAACAAAGGACACAAGCTTGACGAGTCCTGTAGCGTGCACCTGACTTACTCGGCCCCAATGAAACACATTGAACTAAAGTGGCAAGCTGGCGGAGGCTGGCCAATCATAAGAAACGTCAATTAGATTTAAGTCTTAAGAGTACAGTAGCAAAACTGAAGTTGGGTAAAACCAAATTATGACAAGTTTTAAGATGCTAGAAACCCTGAACAGCATAAGACTTTATTTTCCTTGACATTGTAATCATGATTACTAATGTTGATTTTTAGAATTTACATTAATATACCTTTGAATAGGGCAACTGCCTTCCATATTCTTTATGTAGGCTACACATACAAAACAAGCTGAGATCCCTCTCTGAATTACTTTATTGCTATTTTACTTATCAGTAAAATCGATAGTGCCAAAGTGATCTGCTTCACATTGGATCTCTAAGCAAAAATAAAGCAGTCATTAAAATGTAACGAATTACACACAGAATGCAAACAATGAACCCATCCCATGAAAATCACTGAGACTGTCACTCACATTTTAACACTGAACGTTTGAGCCCTACAGTTCACTGCAAGCTCACTAACTGTCCGTGGCGTGCACTGAGATCTGCATTTTCGTTAGTGCTCAACATTAAGCTTTTCCAGGTACTTGTCTAATGAACAAGTAAAACTGATGGTTTACTTGTCCAAAAGGTAAGTCACTTTTCCAAAACCCATTTCAATATTTTAAAAGGCAAGTCACTTTTCCAAAAAATTCTCAATATTTAAAAATGAATACTGATGAGGCACCAGGTATATAAAAGTCAACCTTAGTGAGCCAAAATTATTATGCTCTCGGGATGTTAAAAGGTTAGTTCACTCAAAGAAAATTATTTTATGATTTACTTACCTTTAAGCCATCCCAGATGTGTACGACTATCCGATGCTGACGTTTCCAATTTAGCTTTAGAACGGTTGATAATTCAAAATTCAAACTAATGTGTTAAATAAACTTTGAAGAAAAAAAAAAAAAAAAGCAACTTGTATTTTTTTTTTTTTTTTTTGAGTTTCAAGCAGTACACCACTTAGCATATTATTTTTGTTTGATTAATCGATTTTCATTCATTAACGTTAACGATTGTAGATTAAGAAAATTCCTTAATATGTAACCCTATTATGCACAAATTACACTACTTGACCTTAAAACCATTACAGATTATATTATAGGGTTTTTACACTTAAGTGCTATATGATACAACGTCAACAGTCACCAATATGATTTTAGCTAAATTATCGAACACCAAGCATTTTAAAATATTGCCATATGCCATCCATGTTTCATGTTTGCGGCTGAGAGACAAAGTCGTTGCTATGGTTATCATCAAGTCCAAAGTTTTGGAAGTGACATCTGTTTTTCCTACACATGTGGAATTCAATTTAAGGGAGTGTCTGGTGTTGTTTTTTTCAGCACTCATTGAATCATGCGACACAGGTAAAACAATGCAAACGTCTGTGCATTAGACCGCTGAAAACCCGTTCAAAAATTATAGTATTTAAACGCCTCTGATTTGCCATTTCATTTCTCAACAGACATGTCTGATCTGCATAAAACAAACCTCTGACAGGGGCAGACCTAAATGGATTAATATTAATTAAATCGCAGCAGCAATCATCATGTTTTTTTTTTTTTTGTTTTTTTATTAACTGTGTAGCCCTTAAAGTGATAGCTCACCAAAAATGAAAATTCTCTCATCATTTACTCACCCTCATGATATCCCAGGTGTATATGTCTGTCTTTCTTCACCAGAACACATTTGAAGAAAATTAGAAAAATATCTTTGCTCAGTAGGTTCTTAAAATGCAAGTGAATTGAGATCCGATTTTTTAAGCTTCAAAAATCACAGACAGTCAGCATAAACGTCATCCATATGACTCCAGCAGTTAAATTAATGTCTTCTAAAGCGATAAAGATCACTTTTGTTGTGAAAAAAGATCAATATTTAAGTCCTTTTAACTCTAAATCATCACTTCCGGTAAGCTTCATGAGAGGGTCGAGATCACGCCGTCTCTCGTGTGACATACTACCACTGCCATGATACAGACGTAATCTCACGCTCTCCTCTCGGTTGAGACATTCAGGATTAGCACACAAACACACCATTGTGAGTAAAGAAACAGATACATACAGATTAAAACCAACCATGCTACTTTACAGCATCCTTCCACCTCACTTTTAAACAGCGCTGCTCCTCAGGCGGTGACGCACATGCATCAGTTCTCACGTTTCAAATACCAACGTGATTACGTCACGCGCGTACCGTTTCTGACCGGAAGCATGATTTTAGTTAAAGAGCACTTAAAAACAAATCTTTTTTGCACTAAAAGCGATCGTGTTGCTTTAGAACAGGGATGCACCGATACCACTTTTTCCTCTTCCGATCCGATTCCGATATCGGAAATCTCAGTATCGGCCGATACCGATCCCAAGCTGATACCAGTGTTGGTTTTTGCATAATCAGTTTAGAATATCTTTACATTATTGTGTGGAACTAATTGGGAGTACTCTTTAATATGTAAAGAAACACAAACCTCTAACTACACATTATTTCAATATAAATGTATAGCTTATTAAGAAACACTTTATTATTAACTAGTATACTGGATAATGTAGCAGCAAAATTAACAGTAATTCCAGTCTTCAAGTCTTCAGTAGAAAAGAAACCAGTGTTTTATTTTTTCCTTTTTTTTTCAAAAAATTTTCAACTTGCATCTGGATTCAGATCTCTTATTTATTCAATTTAGTTGTAAGACACCAGTCCACTTTTTATTCACTTAGTTATTTTTCGGAACTTTTTCAACTTAAATATTGTTATAATTTGTAAACAAATACTAATGATGACAATAATAATAATAATAAAATTGTTATTAATATTATTATTATTATTATTATTATTGACTTAATTTTAATTTGAAATACAACAGTAATATATATAAATCGTGCACTTTTTAAACCACCACGCTTTTATTTTGACATTCTGAACTCTCCAGGAAGTCCTGTATGTGTCTGTTTTTAGGCAAGTTCACAGTAGTTTAATTCGCTTCTTTAAATTCTGGTAAAATGCACCTCCGGTGCCTTTCTAAATGCATACAAGTGAACCGAACTATTGAGCATCTACATCTGAGATGCTGTTCTTGAGTAGCGCTCAAATATTGCGCACCACTGTGAAGGCTAAAAATAGCCACAAGTGCATCACCAGCCTGTGCGTGAGTTTGTGTCAACAGAGCAGCACCATTCACAAACGCGCTGGGGTTGCGCATACTAAACTCAGCAAAAAAAAAGAAACGTCCTCTCAATTTCAACTGCTTTTATTTTCAGCAAACTTAACATGTGTAAATATTTGTATGAACAAAGATTCAACAATTAAGACATAAACTGAACAAGTTTCACAGACATGTGACTAACAGAAATGGAATAATGTGTCCCTGAACAAAGGATGGGGGGGTCAAAATCAAAAGTAACAGTCAGTATCTGGTGTGGCCACCAGCTGCATTAAGTACTGCAGTGCATCTCCTCCTCATGGACTGCACCAGATTTGCCAGTTCTTGCTGTGAGATGTTACCCCACTCTTCCACCAAGGCACTAGTAAGTTCCCAGACATTTCTGGGGGGAATGGCCCTAGCCCTCACAGGTCCTAAACGGGCTCAATGGGATTGAGATCCGGGCTCTTCACTGGCCATGGCAGAACACTGACATTCCTGTCTTGCAGGAAATCACGCACAGAACGAGCAGTATTGCTGGTGGCATTGTTATGCTGGAGGGTCATATCAGGATGAGCCTGCAGGAAGGGTACCACAAGAGGAAGGAGGATGTCTTCCCTGTTACACACAGCGTTGAGATTGCCTGCAATGACAAGCTCAGTCCGATGATGCTGTGACACACCATCTCAGACCATGACAAATCGATCCTGCTCCAGAGTACAAGCCTCGGTGTAGCGCTCATTCCTTCAACGATAAACGCGAGTCCGACCATCAGCCCTGATAAGACAAAACCGCGACTGAAGAGCACTTTTTGCCAATCCTGTCTGGTCCAGTGAAGGTGGGTTTGTGCCCATAGGCGACATTGTTGCCGGTGATGTCTGGTAAGGACCTGCCATACAACAGGCCTACAAGCCCTCAGTCCAGCCTCTCTCAGCATATTGCAGACAGTCTGAGCACTGATGGAGGGATTGTGCATTCCTGGTGTAACTCAGGCAGTTGTTGTTGCCATCCTGTACCTGTCCCGCAGGTGAGATA
>NW_026249575.1:0-22018 GCF_019703515.2 Myxocyprinus asiaticus
ACACAGTAAATTTGTCAGAGTAAAATTTACTCAAATTGAAGAAAATTTTACTCTATGCCAGATAACATTTGGTCCCTCTCTGAAAAGAGTAAAAGTTTCTCTTTTGATAGAGCTGTTTTTCCAGAGTTAATTATGCTCAATTTAGTGATAATATTTGACTCTTTCCTGTGATATTTGACTCTATTTAGTGTTTTTTTTAATCAACTCTCGTACAATTTTACTCAGTTCAGAGCTAAAAGAAATTGACTCTGCTACTTTTTAACTCTGTTCAGAGGATCTTCAAATTTACTCTGCCACAATTTACTTCCCCTCCAGAGTTGTTTATCATCAATTATGAGTGAACTACAAAGAATAACTCTATCCAGAGTTATTCTTCTGAATTACAACATTCATGTTTTACCCTCAAAAAGCCCTAAAATATAAATGAAAAACTTGCTTTTCAGTCTGAAAATAAAATCAACAACAAACTGTATACTCATGTCTCACAATTTTATTTTTCAAGTACCTGTTTAAACAATATTACACTTACACTTAATTCACTTGTGATCATAAAAAAATAAATAATGAAAACAATAATACAAAAATAAAAAAATAAATTGTGATAGTGATAATGTAAGGGAGAAGACGAAGAAGAATTACATGAAACAATATGGTACAATATACAAATCAGAATCACAACCATAAGACATCAGAATGTCAAACAACTTGTGCAAAATATCCGTAATCTCCAAAACAGAAGGTGCTTCTGTGGTATGTGCAACTTTGTAAGCATGGATATGTTCAGCTAAACAAAACGTTTTCAGTGCAGTTGTTATCAAAAGGACCTGCTCATCTTTGATAACAATATTCTGGATTACATGAAATACAGGCATGTCATTCTGAACTTGAACACAAACCGCTAACCCTAACCGATAAGTATTTCCACAGCGCTTGACCCATTTCACATTTAGGACCTTAGTCCACATAGGTACATTAAGTTTCTCAGCCATCTCAGCACCAACTTCCATTTCATTCAAGGGGGCCATTTTCCCAGGACCTAATTTCATGTCATTTGGATCAAATGTTTGCCAAATGTAAGCCATTTGGCACTGGTGTTTCTTTGCTAATGTTTTCGTTATGTTTTTAAAGCTTTTCAACTGCTTTTTAAAAAGTTATGCTTCGCTTCGTAACGCATGCACCAACAATGTAGCAGTGGTCCAATTTTCTGCATACAACTGGGGTAATGCACCATAAAATGATGCTTTGGCAACAAGTTCTTATCAGGAAACAAATGCTTAAACAAACTGTGGTGCTCTGCAATCAGGTGTTTCAAATAAATGGTGATACCAGTGGATATAACTGAAGAAAACACTATATTGACTATCTGAAGCAATAAAAATGAACAATACCAGTGCTGATCATTAGGACGCACAAGATCTCCAAACATAATGGGTAGATGACGCAGTAAACACCAGCTCTGAGTGGCATTTAAGCCCAGGTCATTGGAACCCTCTCTTAATGCTACACCAGGAGGTTTGTTGTTTTGTTCCATGAAGCCATAATTAAAACTCTGAATTCGTCTGTGTACTTCTGCTGATGTGGTGTAATTGTCAATCAGGTGCTGAATAAGTAATTTCATCTCATATTGTGCAACCCCCTCTAATATATCATGCATGATATCAACCGAAAAATTTGCAGTGGTGTGGAAATATTGCAAAGAATTTAAAAGGCAAGACTTTTTTACTCCCATTACATAAGGTAGACTGGGATTGCTCTGCATATTCTGACAGTGTTCAGCATGAAGTTCTTTAGTTCGCACTGACATCTTTGGACTATCTTCACTGAACTCTGTCTGAAAGTCTTCTTTCTCTAGTAGGCAAAAGCGGCAACAGTACCTAGCACTAAACGATTCCACAAAACCAAATAAAGAATGAACACCAAGGTTGTCACCAGTAACTTGGACAATGGTTCCATAAACTGTATGATCAAATAAAGGAATCTGAATTCCATTGGTTTCCAGTGTTGAGATATCCTGGACAAGCGGCCCTAGTATTTTATCAAACCCATAAGTTTTGATATCTTGTGCATGAAATAAAGCAACTAAATGGATATTTAGTAAACTCGAGTTGTATTTAGGGGAAATATTTCTAAGGGTAAAATAGATAGCTCCTAACTTAAGTATTCCTCGTTTTGATCCAAGGGGGTTTGAGCATTCAAATTCATCAAAAAAAAAGCTGGATCTGAACTGCATGTCTTTGTTTTGAGAAGAGCGCATGATTCTTAAAGAATTCTCCATCGTGTATGTCATAAAGACAATTTGGTCTTTGTTGTGAATCTCTCGTCATCATATCTTTAATGTTAGGGTGCTTATAAATGGACTGTAATGTCTCAAGAATTGGTATATATACAAATTTATCCTTAACAATGGTTTGGGCATAAGTTCCAGTTGTTCTGTTACGCCGTGTAGCAAATCTTGTTCCGAGAACATATTCAACAGGATATATTTTTTCCCCATTTCTCTGAAAAGTACTGCATTCTCTTGCTCTCAATGTTTAAGCCACAAAAGGATTTTGCATTTTTTCAAAACACTGATCAATTTGAGACTCAACAGCACTCTTTATGGGCTCCTCTAAAGATTTTTCACAGATTCTTGAGTTTGACTATGAATGTCTCCAATCACTTCTTCTAGAGCACTAACAACATAGTTAATAGTTGTCTCTGCGACACCAGCAACTTTAAGTTCAGCTACCACTGTTGCACAACTGTTTACTATATTTGTTTTTAAGAGTACAGACTCACAAGGTGAATTTTGATTTGGTAAAACACCTACATCCCCTAATGAAATGGAGTTGGTGGTGGATGAGCTTTCACCATAATCGGTGCGTGAACTGTCAATTGCACAACACTTGCTGAGATGCTTTCGTAATCCAGAAAAACTATGGTAAACATGTGAACAACCTCTTAGAGCACATTTTAACTTCAGACTTTTTCCTGGACAAAGGCCATGAACTAACTTAAAGTGCCTTATAAGGGCATTGGCACTAGCATGCCCCCTTTTACAAATGAAACAATTCATCTGCTCACTGGAGCATTCTAGCTCTCAACTCAGCCACTCTGGGATTCACCTTGGTGGTTTCAACATCTATGTCATAGACAGTGGTTTGCAGAAAGCTATACACATTGGTCAATTCCTGACAGTATAAGGTGCCAAAGACAAAGTGAGCTTTGAAAAGCTCATCAACACAGGCCAGTGAATTAGAGGCCTTACAGGGTAGAGCATGTTGGTCAATTACAATAAAACAAGACTGGACCCTACTTCTCTTCGGCCCAACAACAAGTAGATATGGCTGGAGACTCTCTCCAATGCTATCCAAGTGTCCTTGGATACTGGTTCCGGTCTGTAAAAGAATGAAAACACATTAGTGCCAATGTGACTTAACAGATAAAGTCAATATACAGCATGAATAAAGATACAGTGATGTCTTCCACCAAGTTTCTCTATTACATACTTCCAACAGATTGTTACTAAGTATGTGTTAAGTAGAAAATAATAGCACAAGAACAATAATTTAAAGGACAGGTGATCTTTAAGAACCTGTATGAGAAGTAAGCATGTTCAAGGTCACATAGTAACACGACATTATGAACTAGTGTCATTTGATCAGCTTCATCAGTAGCTTCACCTTGATGAATTTCACAAGACAATCACATGCTTGTCTAGCTGAGATTTTTCCCGGTCTTTTGCGGCCTTGACTTGAGGGTGGCAAAAGGTGAACCAGCATCAGAATGGAAGACATATCGCTGTCCCAACCTGGAGACACGGAAAACAAAATAAACAAAAAATAATAAAAAATAGGCTTTTAGGTTTGGTTTTTAGGTAGAAGGGGTTGAACATACCCTCCTACTCATTTTAACTTAACTTCAACTTGGATGATGTGCTGGTATAAATACATTAACCACTCCAGTACCTTAGTTTATACTGCACACAGATTCAGTATTAACAGCACATTCATGGCCAAGTCTTGATGACAACAGATGTGTGGATGAATTAAGGTGAAACCTCTACAGATACTGAAATGCGGTCATACAGTTAAACTTTATCTACAACATGTCAACCATGCGTCCCAAATGAAAACAATTTCAAACTGTAAATCTGCAACTCCTGTACTAGGCCTTTGAGAAAAGATCAGGGTAGAAATGTTAGAGAAACAGGTAATTATCATTCTAACAGTTTACCCATTGCAAGTCTGTGTTGCATAACTTGCATATGAATCATGCATGTCTAATGGGTAAAGTTGTGACCAAAATTGAAACTCTATATATCTGAATAAAGCTATGCTTTTCATGAATGCATAACTTCCTCTAAAACAATTTAGGGTATAGCACAATAGTTACCTTCTTCAACTTCAGTGGCTTCAGCATTTTGGATGAGGTCTTGGAGCTCACTAGTCTGTGTGAGGCCACGGCTCTGTGCAATAACCTGTGGTTTTATGTTGGTAGACCACTTCTCCAACAACTTTGCAGAGGTCGCATCACCAAATAGAAGTCCAAAATCTTGATCAATCTGTACAAAATAACAAAGATAATTAAAGTAGGTACCACAGTAGGAACTCACTTTGTTTACCTAACGAGTCTGTGTTACTGCAGAACAACAATAGCACTTGATTTCATATTTGTTTGTTTGTTTAAACAATTGAAGTCTCACATACCAAGCCTGGTATATCCATGAATCGCGGGAAAATGGATAGAATATCAGGTGCCTCTTTAGGGTCGTGCAGCATCTTCTGGCGATAGGCCAGTGTTAACCTCATCTTTTCCTTTACCACTGCCTCATCACCTGTATGCTTCATCAGGGCAATTGCTTCCTGACACTGACGTTCATCATTCAACCAGCTGTCTTCTTTGTAGGGATCCCTGTCAGCAGTTGGCCCACCTGAAAGTGTTTAAGACAATATGAAAACCACATTTGTAGTCCCTTTTCTTTCCAAAGCACAACATACCAACACTAGATACATGACAGGAAATAACATGGAAAACATGCATATATCCTAGAGTGACATTTAAATTTACCCAACGCTGATGATTATGCAAAGCATGTTTGCATTTAAAAAGAAAAGCGCTTATATACTATGTAACTCTTGACCTCATTCACAATATGACTTAATGACAGACCAATTTGGAACAAAAGAATACTTCAAAGACAAGTCACAAATGTTAAGATGAGTAAAATAATCAAGTTGTATGTTCATTTGAAAAAAAAAAAAAAGTTATTCAAGCCTTGCAGCCAAGCTAATAAAAGCACTGACTAAACATCAAATATTGCACCTGTCTGTGGTTGCCGTGGGCGTTTCATCCGTCCCTCTGATCCTTCTTTCTGCAGCGTTTTAATTCTCCATGCCAAATATCCACTTCCATCTTCTGCATTGTAATAATGCTCCTATGACCAGAACAATACACAGACCTAGTTGTTATACATTACACGACTAAGGAAATAAATGCCGTATCAATTATAATGTAGATAATCTTTACTCTGAAATATACAGAGTATATCCTCCTCCTGTAAATCAAAAAGATTGAGAGGCAAAAGCTACTTACATAACCAAGTTTGCTCCTGGGGTCAGCCAAGTATGGGAATAGGGAGATGATTCCCTTCGCATATTCTTCCTTCAAACGTCGGGAAGGGCTTGTTCTACACACAAAAACATAAACCAATTACAACCCATAACATCATAAACATCAATTTACAAATTACTGTATGAACAACCTACCCATGTTCATTTGTCAAATGTGCTACCAAGATTTCCACCACGTCACGTCTTCTGCCATCTGACAGACTTTTAGTGCGAGCGTATTCATTTATGACCTTCTCGCCTCCAGGGCTGCTCTTTAGGATATCTTCGACCATCTGGAGAGGGAAATGATGTAATATTGAGCAGAGATGAGAAATTAACAACTGACAAGAGTATATAGTTCCAAATATCTTTACTATTTAAGTAATTCTATATAGATGTAATTCAGAGGCAAGATTGGTGATCCTTACTTGGGCAAGACGACGTTCCTCAGCTCGATTTTTTTCAGGAGGACTTCTAATCAACATTGCTGTGTCATCAGACTCTGATGTGCCCCCAGCATCTCCTAATGAGCTTGAGCTTAAAGAATCTTCAATATAAACCATATCAATGGTCTGATTATCTGTTCATACTACTTTGATAGCATGCTACACAGCTATTAAGAATTAGTCCAATAGACATATTAGCCTGTGCAAATCAGTGAATTGGTGAATATTGCTGAGAATAAACACAAAACATAATAAGCATGTCAAACAACTTACCATCAAAACTTGCTGTGCCTGGGATGAAAATTTCTAGGACACCAAGGTCTGGTCGTGTCAGCAGATATTCAAATGCTTCCTCATCAACTTCTGTCTTCGAGTCATCAAAGACTTTAACGTCCATTGTAGGAAGATCAAATTTCTTGGCAACTGAAGGAAGACAAACCACTGGCAAATTGACAAAGGACAGCAATGCCAAAAAACACAAACAGTTATTTTTATACCCCATAAGATACAATCATACACTTATTTTATTACTATTAAAAACTATTTTTTCAGAGGGAAAATTATTAAAGATTTTAACAATGTTAAAGTTTGTTATTTCTCACCACATTCCAAAAACATCTGAAATGTAAAAGGTGTTGGAGAAAAAATATATTTCTTGCTATCTTTGAACTTCACTCTGACAACATTGTTGGTTTGCATCCTGAAGGAACCAAAAAGACAAAGTTAAACAAAAGGCGATAACACTCACAATCAGATGAAAAAAAGAACATTCGTTAACCCTTTAGAATACTGTTCGGTCATTAATGAATAACTACACAGGAACAAATGAGTAATGCACTATTAACATTCTAGTAACTACTATTAACTAACAAGAAATTCTGATTAACGAATTAGTAAGAAATAGCGTTCAGTTGAATGAGGTAGTTCACTATTAGCTACTCAATAACTATTTTTTCATACCTCCCAGAGGACTACTAAGAACTACTGTATACAAGTTCATAATTAATGTGAATAATGTATAATATAAGGTAATGGTAACCCACTAGTAATGACTCAAGTATTACCAAATCCATCTGAAAGAATTACTATTCAAAATCTTACTAAAATCTCAAAAACTTCAGTCATTACTAGGGGGTTATCATGCTTTTCACTTTATAATACTGATCCAAATAATAAGTAGTTCCTTCTGAAGGATGTAGTAGGGTAACACTTGAGTCATTACTATCCAAAACCTTACAAAAGACTCAAAAGTTTACAGTGACTTCAGTCAATATTAGGGAGTTATCATGCTTTTCACTTTAGAATACTGATCAAAATAATTAGTAATTCCTTCTGAAGGATTTGGTAATACTTGAGTCATTACTAGTGGGTTATTTGTTCCTGTGTTTCCCATTATTCATTAATGACGGAACAGTATTCTAAAGTGTTACCGAACAGGCATTAGTGCACTACACAACATGAATTATCTTTGTTCACTAATGTGTTTTTAATTTGTAATAACTGTCTAATAGTTCTGTTAAGGCATGGTGCTCAATGCTCACCCACATAAAAATTGCCTCCAGCAATCCAATTAAGGCTAACGTTAACTTAACTCTTTACAGAGTCAAGTACATGTGGTGCACAACTCGAGCCGCTAGTCACAATAGTTTAGTGGACAAACATTTGATAGGCAGCTAGCTAGTTTCACTGTTGTCAATTAATGTTCATGTAATCTATATGTTAGCTTTTTGCTTTCAATATAACTTTGCTTAACTTAGTTCTTGAGGCCAGCTTAAATTAAGGTTAGGCTATGTGTTTGCCTCCACAGTGAAGCTAACATTAAATTAGCTAAAGTAGGTTTTAGTAAAGTTTTGGTGCACCACAGCATCTAACAAGTGATTAGTGAATTTTCCTCATTAGCTAGCATTGTGTCGAGCACTAACGTTCACGTTAAACTTCGCATCAAGTTAACATGAGAAAGCTATCTCTATAATATTCAAAAAACGTGGCAAACTGATCTCAAAACAGAGGCGAATATTATGAAAATGAATAAGACTTTGAAACTTTACTTACTTTAACATCCAGTAGAAGCGCAACTTCTCTTCTAAACCCACAAACGGCAGCGATCGCGATGGCCGTGACGAACAGTAATGGCGGATAAACTAAACTTTGGGAGGATAATTTTGGGGAGGAGTCACAGTTACTCTTTAATTTCGCTCCCACTCTACTGACACATTTTACTCTGTACACTCAAAATAGAGCAAAAACAACTATTTTTGAGGGGAAAAAAATTAACTCTG
Organism: Myxocyprinus asiaticus; assembly: GCF_019703515.2. Lineage (NCBI taxonomy): Eukaryota > Metazoa > Chordata > Actinopteri > Cypriniformes > Catostomidae > Myxocyprinus > Myxocyprinus asiaticus. The sequence continues at coordinate 8,317 of NW_026249575.1, forward strand.
GAAAAACTACTCTGCCATTTTTCCTGTGCATACTTGCAAAAAGTCGTGGTTAACTGTCCTGAGTTAAGGCCTTTGTTGAGTATACGCCCACTGCTATCTGTTATGCATGCCAAAGAACACGACTGGAGTTGTGAGGTAATATTATTTTCTTTCATTATTTTTTTGTGGTGTGGACATACAATTTTGTTTCAATAACAATTGTTTTCTAATTGTTTAGGTAAAATAGTCTGGAAGAAATCAAGAGGGAGCTGGCCTTACAATTGGAGATGAGGTTGAGCAAGTCTGCTCCTTTTTGTCGAGAGCTGCAATTTGCACTAAATATATGTCCAAAGCTAGTGAGATTAATTGATAAATACAACTTATAATACATAAATGTAACATCCTGCACAGTATTATTTTCCATTTGCTGTAAGGGATGGCTCTAATATACGTTTTTTTTTTTTTTATTTATTTTTTTTATTTATTTTTTTTTTTTTTACACTTTTCTTATGCAACCAACAATGTACTATTAGCATGTTCAGACATGCTCACTGTTCTCGCATCTGCATGGAACAAATTGAAGCCTGAGACCCTGGCTAAATGTTTGTCCCAAAGATACACTACCAGTCAAAATTTTTGAAACACTTGACTGAAATCTTAAAAATCTTTTGATCTGAAGGCGTACGCTTAAATGTTTGAAATTAGTTTTGTAGACAAAAATATAATTGTGCCACCATATTAATTTATTTCATTATAAAACTAAAATTTAATTAAAAAAAAAATTAAAAATAAAATTAAAAAAAGTTTTTGAAATTGATGACTTGGACCAAATAATAAAGAAAAGCAGCCAATTAGTGCCCAATATAGATGGGAACTCCTTCAATACTGTTTAAAAAGCATCCCAGGGTAATACCTCAAGAAGCTGGTTGAGAAAAGGTCAAGAGTACATTTCTGACAATTCTAGGCAATGGGTGACTACTTTGAAGATGCTAAAATATAACATAGTTTTGATTTATTTTGGATTTTGTTTAGTCACAACATAATTCCCATAGCTCCATTTATGTTATTCCATAGTTTTGATGACTTTACTATTATTCAAAAATGTGAGAAAAAATTATAGTAAAGAATGAGTAAGTGTTTCAAAACTTTTGACCGGTAGTGTATATCAAGGTATTTTAGTGATGCAAATATCAACCCTCTTATTGATTGTTCAAGAGACCTAAAATTACTTGCATCTACAAATACATACTAACACATGAAAATGAAAGATTATAATTTATTGACAATGATTTAGACAACAAAGAGAATCAAAGAAGAATGTGAGAGCTTTGCACATCTGCAGGCTGTGCTTGATGTTATGGATAAAATACAGGATGATACGGTGATGTGCAGCAGTGGGCCGCAGGTAAAACATTCTTTCTTTTGTACTGTTTTGTGTTACTGTCTGTTTTTCAAATTTGAATCTTTTATACTACTTTCAAATGTGAGTAAGCACAGTATAACTAATTTGCAAGGACAATAAAATGTTCTATGCTGTAGAGTCAAAAGATGCAAAAGATGCTACCGGCCTTCAGGGCAAGATTCAAGGCCTTTATCTAAGCATTAAGCACAAAAATACAGTCTCTGCCATCAAACAGGTAAGTTAATAAAATGATACACAATTAAATTCATATTACGGAATGTAACTTGAGTCCTGCATAATCTTTCTTATGTTGATTGTTTAGAAAGCAACAAGAGAAGGCACAAAATTAGAAGAAAATTTCAAGATGACAAAGCAGCCCTGGCAGCTGCCATTGATGTCTTCAACAGTCAGACCACGAGCTCCCATCTGTCGATGAACTACTCGCAGCTGATCATTACCAATGGCCATGGGAATGCCCTGAAACTGTAAATACCTTAATGTTTTACATAGCGCTGCACAATTAAATTAAAAAATAAACGTGATTACAATTACAAGTGTCAATTACTGCATTCCAATTTAGTCTACTCCTGCTGCGTCACAATTTGTTATTTATGACATTTTTTTTTTTTTCTTTATTTAAGGTGTAAAGGTGTTTAAATGAGTCTATACACCTATCAATAAAGACATGGAGTCCTAATGGAGTGAGTTTAAAGCAGTCTGATCCACAAGTGTGTTTTATGTTTTATTTGTGGTCACGGTGGCCCACAAAATATAGCTTGTATAAAGAATTTGGCATGCAGTTGCCCCACAAAAAGTGTTTTTGATGTCAACTCTATTTAACAGAATCAATAATCGTGATTACAATATTCAGGCAATTAACTGGCAATTATAATTTTCTTATAAATGTGCAGCCCTAGTTTTACAGTATATTTGATAGGGTCTGCAATATTTTGAAGACTGGGTAAATGTGTTCTTGTTACACACCATCCATGCAATTATTATATTCATAAGAATAACTACATAATTACTAGCTACTTATTCTAAACTTATATTTATGTACATATTATTCATTAAATACAATTCAATTGTACACTGTATTGTTATTACTCTGTAATGGGGATACTGCAATATAAAGTATGAACAATAGTTGTAATACAAGACCTTTGATTACAGACAACAGCAAACTCTCCACCAAGAAGATCATCTTTGACCGGATCATGTTGCTTGCCCGACTAAAAGAGGAGCAGATTCTTGTGTGGGAGGTCAAGCAACACTGACAGTCACTGAGAGAAGCTGAGGGAGCCCTGAGGGATCTGTCAATACAAATACAAAGCAACAGTGAGTGGCCTTAACAAAATTTACTGTATTGTATTTATGGATTTAAACGACTTATTTTGTTCATTGTTTTCTTTTCTTATTCTGTTTATTTTCTCTATATAGGTAGTAACCTTGAGCTATGTGAAGACAGCTCCAATGGACTTCTGTGTGTCCTAAAGAGAAAACTGGAGGACCTTCATTCTCAGCAAATGAAGGCCTGGATGTTATACAAACAAGGTGTATTGGGCCAGGCAATGGACTCCATTCTGTCTGAAGGCATTGCTGATGAAGAGAATGAGGCCATACCTTACATCTCTGATGATACAAACAGTGATGAGGACTAGACCTGAGTAAGTATAGCAGAAATGTCAAAGCCTGCTCCTGGAGGGACACTGTCTTGTGTAGTTGTCCTAGCCCACTTGCATTTTTTTTCAAGTAATGCCACATTTCTACTAGAAAACTGTTGAAATTAAAACATTGTTTGGTGTCTACAATAATACAATACATTAAGCCAGTAAATAGTGATTGTATGTAGAAATTCTGATATTGAAATATATAAGTTTTCCCCTTTTTTTAGATGCTGTGCAGAGACTCTTGCACATGCGCGTGCGCACACACACAAAACCACTTAGAATGGAGAATTTGTTTAAACTTTTTTATTTACTGTTATAATGCAATAAACACACTTTTGGGGCCAAAGTATGAGTTGTTTTCATCATTGCAAGGTAACATGTAAGGACTTGATTTCATTGTTCCAAGATTAGAACCAGTGACTTGTTTTCAACATGTTGAGAAAAATAGACTTCTAAGGAAATGTATTTGTAAAGTATTAAAAATGTATGCAGAAAACCCAAATCACATTTTACATTGCACTTATCTCTAAAAAGAAGGCACTGATTTAGTACAATGCTTAGTCTCAAGTGTATACATTCTGAGAATGTTGTCTTGGGCAAGTGTTCCAACTTAGTGTTCTGAGATTCCTGCACATCTACTGATTGATGTCAACAAGTCACCCTATCCAGAACTGAGGCACTCAGATTGTCCTGTTTGCTCATGTCTGTGTCACAAGTGAGGAATTAGGATAACTTCAGGCCTTCTACACTTGGAAATTGAAATGCTTTCCAATTTGCCTTAAGCCTGTCTACCCATAGACTGGTGAGACATGTGGATTACACCACGCCAAGCACTATGGACAATTTCATACAATGCAACATTGTTACGTTCCTACAGCAGAGGTCTTCAACTAGGAGTATGTGACCCATACGGTGTCTGCAGCAGTTACCTGAAAGGGTGTGCAAATTATTGTTTCATCTCTAAGTTTTTTATTTATTTATTTATTTATTTTTTACATGCTTTAAATAAAAACTATTTTAAGTTAACCAACTAAATCTTAAAAAGGTCAGCTAATATATAGAAATTGTATGATTGTTGATAAATAATATTTTAATGGCTTTGCAATATAACTATCATAGCATTAGATATGCATATACATGTGTATAATAGCAAGAGGTCCTTGGTCTAAAAAAGTTGTCCTGTAGCTCAATGTGTTTTTTTTCTGCTCTTCACGAATAATTTAAATATTTGATGTTAAAAAAAAAATAAATTAAAAAAAAAAAATTAACTGACTCTATAGGAATCTACCCTTCCAAATGAATGTCGCTTACTACGAGAACGTGGAAGGTCTCATGAATTACCATAAATGGGCAAGTAAGTATGACGATCTGTTTTAACGGGGCTGTTATTGGTTTTGCCGTTTCCTCGGCACGTGCAGGGCTCACTGTGGTTGGATTATCTGAAGAGTTTTATAATGTTAAAAGACGTGGCATATTAAAAAGTGTGTTTGATCTTATTACTATGTCAGCCCTACATTCAGTTAACACTGATGTATCGTTATGTTCAGAGAAATGACCCTAAACCTAATTTAACAACTTAAAACTACAAATAACCATGCAATTAATTCCTCTTCCATAAATGAACTCACAGGGGCATGTGGGTAATGTAGATCATAACGTTTTTTTTTTTTTTTTTTTTTTTTTTTTTTTTTTTTAATGAAAAGGCATATTTGAGAGGCAGGCTGAAATTCGGTATTTTACTGTGAACACTTTTTAAACGTTTTTTTTTATCCCACCTTTCCACATATTCCTGAAAACCGAACCCAACAATATTTAATAAACGTATGATAAGTAATTGTCCTGCCAATTTTCTCTTTGATATAATCATCAGACTTAGACTTTTTTGCTTTTCCAGGGGGCACTACTGGGTCCATGGAGATGGAAGGGCAATAAAACATCCTGGATACTTGTGTAACCTCCTTTCCCTGATGGAGGGAACGAGATGTTGTGTCGATGTAGTGACACTAGGGGTCACTCTTGGGAGCCCGAGACACCTCTGGTCTTTGATAAAAGGCCAATGAAAATTGGCGAGTGGTATTTGCATACCACTCCCCTGGACATACAGGTATAAAAGGAGCTGGTATGCAACCACTCATTCAGGTTTTATGCTGAGGAGCCGAGACAAGGTCCCAGCCATTTCAGCAGGTAGTTCAGCGTTGTGGCAGGAGGGACACAACGTCTTGTTCCCGCCATCAGTGAACGGAGGTTACGCAAGTAACCAGGACGTTCCCTATCTGCCACTCACTCGACGTTGTGTCGATGTCGCTGCAACTGGCTGAACTGTGTTACGTGAACTGGCGGTGTGTGACGGGCAGACCACTGTGTGCCTCATAGCCAGCGCACCAGGCCGACACGTAACCTCTGCAAACATATTTATGAGTGTCGAACGGCCCTTTGGGACAAGTCGACTACCCAAAAGATAGAGACAGGCTAGCCCAGTCGTGGCCTCTTTTCCCCTTCTTTTTTTCCACTCCCTAAAAAAAGGGGGATTATCCGACACCGCGGAGACCACACCTCGCCCAGAGAGAGGGGGGGTATTTAAGTGGAAATACGTCACATGGTTTTGCCGAGCTATGTCAGAAGTATGCCATGTGGAGAAGTCCCATGGTAGGTCCTACCCTATGGGGGAGGAGTTACTACAAGCATGGAAACTGGGGCAGAGGGGCCTCTACCCAAGGAAGACACAGTTTGCCAACAGGGAAATTAATTAGCGGAAGATATACATCGCATGGGGTTACCTACAGGGAACCGCCACATGCGGAGCACCTACCCCAGTACAGGACGTTTAGTTAGCACGTGCACTGGGCCGGCAGTGAGCCTCTCCGAAAACTCGACTGCCACAGGGCTCGGAGGAAGTCAACCAGGGAACACTATTTGTGAACACTACTGGGAGTTAACGGCGCACGTCTTCAGCTCAGGGGAGGTGAAAGGCGCTATGTGCAAGCAATACACCCGGCCAGTTGTCCCGGACTTACCTGCTTGTGTGTGCCACTACACGGGACGAAACCGTTTCCACCCGGAGGTTGTAGAACCTCGCAAAGGTGTTGGGTGCCCAGGAGGCCGCTACACCCCTGATAGAATGGGCTCGTAGCCCTACCGGGGCAGCACATCCTGGGCATGTATGCCGTAATTATGCCGTCAATGAGCCAGTGGGCGATCCTCTGCTTGGAGACAGTGCTTCCTTTACGCTGTGCACCAAAGCAGACAAAGATCTGCTCAGAGACTCTAAAGCTCTGCATGCGATTCAAATAGATGCGTAAAGCACGCACCGGAAACAGCAATGTCAGGGCTGTCCAAATAGATGCGTAAAACGCCTCCTCCTGGGGCAGCGCTTCCAGGTTCACCACCTGTTCCCTAAAAGGGGTCGTGGGAACCTTGGGCACATAGCCCGGTCGGGGTCTCAGGATCACATGAGAGTAGCCCGGACCGAAATCCAGGCATGTTTCGCTGATAGAGAACGCTTGCAGTTCTCCTACCCTCTTGATGGAAGTGAGCACAGTCAGGAGGGCAGTCTTCAAAGAGAGTGTCTTAAGCTCAGCTGACTGCAAAGGCTCAAAGGGGGCTCTCTGTAGACCCTGAAGAACTACAGAGAGGTCCCATGAGGGAACAAGGCACAGTTGGAGGGGTTCAGCCTCCTGGCGCCTCTCAGGAACCTGATGATCAGGTCATGCTTCCCTAAGGACTTACCATCCACTGTGTCATGGTGTGCCAATATAGATCAGTTGGACCACCTGAGGGTGGAGTCTCCACTCTCCCCTGAGGGTAACCTGCCATGACAGCGTGTCCGCTGCAGTGTTGAGGTTGCCCGGGATGTGAGTGGCTCGCAGCGACTTGAGGTGCTGCTGACTCCAGAGGAGGAGACGGCGGGCGAGTTGTGACATACAATGGGAGCACAGACCACCTTGACGGTTGACATATGCTACCGTTGCCGTGTTGTCTGTCCGAACTAACACATGCTTGCCCTTGATCAACGGCCGGAACCTCCGCAGGGTGAGCAGAATTGCCAGCAACTCGAGGCAGTTGATGTGCCAACGCAGTCGCGGGCCCGTCCATAAGCTGGCGGCTGCGTGCCCGTTGCAAACAGCACCCCAGCCCGTTTTGGAGGCGTCTGTCGTGACCATGACACACCTGGAGACCTGCTCTAAGGGAACGCCTGCCCATAGAAATGTGAGGTCGGTCCAAGGGCTGAAGAGACGGTGACAGATCGGCATGATGGCCACGCAATGTGTCCCGTGGTACCATGCCCATCTCGGGACTCGAGTCTGAAGCCAGTGCTGAAGCGGTCTCATATGCATCAACCCGAGCGGAGTGGCCACCGCTGAGGATGCCATATGCCCCAGGAGCCTCTGAAAAAATGTCAGTGGAACCACTGTTTTCTGTTTGAATGCCTTCAAACAGGTCAGCACCGACTGTGCATGCTCGTTTGTGAGGTGCGCCGTCAACGAGACTGAGTCCAACTCCAAACCGAGAAAAGAGATGCTCTGAACTGGGAGGAGCTTTCTCTTTTCCCAGTTGAACCGAAGCCCTAGTCGGCTGAGGTGCGAGAGCACCAGGTTTTAGCCAACCATCGGGATAGTTGAGGATGCGACTGCCCACTTCCCTTAGCGGGGCAAGGGCTGCCTCTGGACGGGAGTCTGTGTAAAGCCCGGTTCAGTACTCACAGGTCCAAGACTGGCCGTAACCCACCACCTTTTTTTGGTATTATGAAGTAGGGGCTGTAAAACCCCTTCTTCATCTCAGCTGGAGGAACAATCTCGTCAGACGTACCGGCAGGTGGGGCCTCATGGCGGAGCGGAGTGGAGCCTGAGGTGCCACACCATGTCGTGGCCGTGCTGAATTCAGGGACATCGAAGTACTTACCTGGCTCCTTGTGACCACCCCCGGAACAGCCTGGGATGGGGGAGGAAGAGGCCTGTCCTCGTGACCCATGGAGACTGTCACATCGGGGGTGGATTTGTGCCACAGCTGGGCGCTCAGGGGCGGGGAGACCGCTGCTGGAGCGCCAAACCTGCCAAAATGGAGTGGTGGATGGTGGTCGTGATCACGGCCGTGCACACCGGGTATGTGACCCAGGGAACAAGGAAACTGCTCCTGCTGAACTCTTGGGTACTGCAGCCACTTGGGCATGCAGCGCAATTAAATGCAAAGGTAACAAAAGATTCTCCTCCCGGCCCTCGACCGGGGGATGGAGTGGTCTGCTTATCAGCTCCAGAGAAGCGGGTTTCGTCATCCCTGGATCGCCCGTCTCAGGGGTGCTTCAAAGCCTTTCGTGGGTTCTCGGCGGCCGCGAGACGGGTGGCATCTGCTTCCTGTGGTGGGCTCCACGTGGGGGCCGGGCCACAGGGGTAGGCTGCGGCGGAGCCGGTGCAGTCACCGCAGGGGGACGCCCTTGGTGATGAGCAGACGGGGTGCGGGATCTTGAGCCGCACCAGGGCAGGATGTGCCGGATAACCTCCATCTGCTGCTTCACTGCTGAGAACAGCTGGGCAAAGTCCTCGGTGTCGCCGGACTGGCTAACTTGGGAAATGGGGACAGCAAGGAACCGTGCCTTGTCGGCCTCTCCCATCTCGACCAGGTTGAGCCAAAGGTGGTGCTCCTGGATCACCAAGGTGGACATCGCCCACCCAAGAGGCCGCGGAATGACCTTTGTCGCCCGGAGAGTGAGGTCGGTCACCGAGCGCAGCTCCTGCATCAATCCCGGGGCGGAAATACCCTCGTGCAGTTCCTTTAGCGACTTGGCTTGGTGGACTTGGAGGAGAGCCATGGCGTGCAGGGCGGAGGTGGCTTGTCCAGCGGCACCGTAGGCCTTGGCCGTCAGAGATGACGTAAACCTACAGGCCTTGGACGGGAGCTTTGGGCACCTTTATCCACTGGGGGATTGCTGAATAGCCCTTGGCCGCCCCACCATCAAGGGTAGTGAGGGTGGGGAAGCTGAAAGATAGTGACTTGGCAGTAAAAAGTGCCTCCCACGACCTTGTCAGCTCTTCAAGCACTTCCAGGAAGAGAGGAACGGGGGCGGGGCGTGGCTTTGAGCGGCACCGTGAGCCCAGGAACCAAGCGGAGGGTTCCACTCTAGCCCGACGCTTGCGGCTGCCCGGGAAAGCATGTCATCATCTCCGCGTCAGCCTGTGACTGGGCGACCGCTCCCGAAGGGAGGAGCCCAGCTGAGGCTTTCACATCCGACTGGACGCATAAAAGGTCGAACTCGCCGTGAGATGAGCCGGCGGACTCATCTGGAAGCCCGATCAGGGCAGACGAGCATGCTGGGGAATGGGAGGTCTGTGGGGGGATACCCAGCGGAGGTGGTCCCATTGGGTTCCCCAAATCGCCCCCAGTGCTAGATGCGCTGGCCTCATACCCGTGGGTAGAAGGACCGAGGCGGGGAGCCTCTGGGGTGGCTTGCTTTCTTACGAAGGTAAGCCGCGACCGCATCGTTGCCATGGACATGTTTTCACAATGAGTACATGACCCATCCACGAATGCTGTCTCCGCGTGAGCAGTGCCCAGACACGAAAGACAGTGATCGTGACCATCAGAAGGCGAGAGATAATGAGCGCAACCAGGAATAACACACAAACGGAAAGGTATCTTTAAAAAGATGCATCTTTAAAAAGACGTTCCGTGTGTGGTGCTCTTTTAGAGATATATACTCTTTTAGAGAAATATACTCTTTTATTTCTGCCGAAGCACCCAGGGGCATTCTCTGCAGTGCACCAGTGCAGAGGGGGGAGAAGCTGCTGAAATGAGCCGTCAGATCCAGCAGAGGTGAATGAACAGTTGTGGGAATTCAGCTCAGTGAGCATCAACCGTTCGGCTCCGAAGAGAAAATCTGAATGAGTGGTTACATACCAGTTCCTTTTATACCCGTATGTCCGGGGGAGTGGTATGCAAATACCACTCGCCAATTTTCATTGGCCTTTTATCAAAGACCAGAGGTTTCTCTGGCTCCCAAGTGTGACCCCAAGTGTCACTACATCGACACTATGTCGAGTGTGTGACAGATAGGGAACTTATTGTTCATTGTCCATGATGAAATGAACATATCTGTGTTTTTTCATTTTATTCCCTTTTGTATACTTACATGTCCAGATTGAGATTTTGATGGGTAATGTGAGCCCGTCCAATGAATTACTGAAAATATTTAAGAAAGATATTGTAAACAGATTAATATGTGTAGCGCCCCCTATCTAGGGTTGAGAATATTACAGGTGGCACCCTGAGTTCTTCTAATAAATTAATAATTTACATTACATTCACATTTGTAAAGTTGGATGGCTTTCAGTTCACAGCTACCAAACCCCTCAAAACCCAGCAAATAAATGAATGATATATCCAAAAAATAAAAAATAAAATAAAAAATAAAAATCACTCTGTTGACTCTAAATATGAGGAATGAAAGTGTATTAAATGCCAAAAATAAATAAATAAATAAAATAATAATAATTTCAAAGAATTACAAAGAATAGTATCATCAAGATCTTCTACTTAAAGCATAATACATTTACTACAGACCAAAAAGGAGTCTAGTATTGAATTTCATACAGATAAGTCATTTAATAACAATATGCATCACGATAACAACAAATAACAACAAATAATTATTTAAGCCGGCAAAACAATATTACTATACCCCCCATTCTATACAAAAACTACCAAAGAAAAACTACCAAAAATAAGCCTTGTGCAATAGAGGGAATAATATTCTGAGTAGTTTGCAGATGGTTTGACATCTTTAGGTCAACAGATTGAAAGGGACCAAATATTCTATTTAAAAACTGCCAAAGAAAAACTCAAAAAATAAGCCTTGTGCAATAGAGGGAATAATATTCTGAGAAAATTTGCAGTTGGTTTGTCATCTTCAAGTCAAACGGTCTATGAAGTTAAATGTATATGAACCCGAATATCCAATGAATATCAAACGTAAAATTAACTTTACCGCAGTGTCCCACTCATAGTACCGCCTGCTCCGACTCTCGCATACTCTTTAACACCTCCCAATCACCTAACACCTGCCTCTTTTGATGGTTGCTGACCACATACCACTTCTGTTAAGTTGTTAAATTAAATTCAGTCCACAAGACCCAATCAAATTAAAACATTAATAAATATTAAATTCAAACAAAGTAAAACGTGAAAACAAAACCCATGTGTAACACTATAATATAACCTAACTTTACTAAATTTTTTAATAACTTTAGTTATACCCAAAAAAATAAGAATAAATTTTTGACAAAGGAAAAATAAACAAATAAATAGACGTAATAGGCTACATATGGATACAAACTGATAAGTTTTTTTTTTGTTTGTTTTTTTTATAAAATAAAAACAGAAGAACTTGCAACAACTTGTAATAAACTTGTTACACAATTCAACCGTTTATATTGCCATATTAAGCAAGCAATTAACGTGAATGTTGCACTGAGAACATATTTGTAATGAATTCATTATACTACAGCCTATTCATAGTTATCAGAACAGAATAAGGAGGTTGGAGACCATAAATCCAAATAGCCATTTGGAGTGGACTTGTCTGTTTATTTCATTCTATAACTAGGCATCTGAGTTGTGGAACAAGAACAAGAAAGTGTTGAGAGTACACAAAGACAGCAATTTCAACAACCAATACACATCGTGACAGTACAGTTTGCAATTAGACAAGGCAGATGTGCCTTGCGGTAAGACAAGGTACAGACAGTGTATGTATGGTGCAAAGTAAAAAATAAATAAATCTTGAAATACAAAGAATTACAATTTAGAAGACCTGCTTGGTAAAATCATTATATCAAAATGTCCTCTTCAATCTCAACTTTTTGCTCTTCCTTCTCCTCAAGGGCTGGTCAACATGTTCTTGCTTCTAGTGCAAAACAGGATTCGTTTTGTACCAGGTTTTGAAAGAACAGCCAGCTGTTACAAATTTGATCAGTCTTGAGTTTGAAAATGTAACTTACTTGTTAAAACTGCACCAATTAAAAAAAAAAAAAAAACTGTAATTTCGTCCACTATCCAAACAATATAAACCTCAATGAGCCCATCCTGTAAAGTAAATCAAGGCCTATGTAAAGGGATGATAAAAGGGATAGTTCAACCAACAATGGAAATTCTTTCATCATTTACTCATCCTCATGCCATCCCAGATGTGTATGACTTTCTGTCTTCTGCTGAACACAGAGTTCTCAAATTATTGTTAGCAATTTTACAATTTGTGTGTGAAGGAGAATACGTCACCTGTTTTAAATTAACTTTGTTTCATTGTTTTTGATAGAGTATGTCCTTATTTCACATTGCATGTATAGTTTTCTTTATTTGGTTTACATTTACATTTACATTTTATTCATTTAGGTTTAATTGGTTTTGTTATTGAGACAAAGCTGCTCTGTATTCTTTTTAAAAGACCATGTGCTCTCAGAGAGAGGAAGACCAAGCAAGATGGCTGCAAGTATGCAACAGACTGTGTCAGTCTTTTCAATAAAGCCACTATTTATCACAAGTCTCTGTTTTAGTGAAAGAGTAAAGTGTGCAGCTGGCATTTTTACTTCACAGTGTTATGAAGTAGCCAATGTTTTGTTGAACTAATGTTCATATGTTTTCCTACCAGTATCATTTAGATACTGTACTTACTATGCCTTACATTTAAAATAAGTTTGAATGTATTTGACTTACATTGTTGATGTACTGTCATGATGTATCATGAATAAGCATTATGTAATCAATTTGTATTATTATAATAAAAAATAAGAATAAGTATTGTTTTTGACGTTCATCCAGCTGCTGACTGGATATGTCTGTCTCCTGAACATGCATTTTGAGAGAGTCCTTATCATATCTATAAATGTGATGTACAAGGAAAAGGAAAACAAAGTTTCATAGAGAGAAAGCATTTTTTAAATAAATATATTTGTCTTATACTAAAAAAATAAAATAAAAAAATACAGGGCTCTCTAAAACAGCAGACTATCATCATTAAAATAATTAACACTGAGTTAGGGTAATTTGGACATGATCCTCAGGTTCCCAGGTGCGAGGCCATGAATTCTTTACTGAAAAAGAAGAACAAGAAGAAAAAAAAAATAAGTTTATGAAGAAATTACAATGGTGGATTCCGTTTGAATCAGGCATCCATTTAGGTTAATTACTTCTTACCAGGATGGACATGTGAATTAGGCAGTGTTGGGTAAGTTACTCTAAAAAAGTAATTAATTACTAACTACTAATTACATCTTCTACAGTGTAATTATATTACTGTACTAATTACTCTGTCTGAAAAGTAACTGCATTATTTAGTACTAATTACTTTGTAAAAACCCTTATCAACCTCAACCAGATGAAAAATACAAGGATAGACATGAAATTGTTCTTTTAATTCTTTCAGATAAATCATATAAAATTAAATAAATTATTCATGAACTGGCCAAAGATGCATTAAATTAGAAAACATACATTTTAGCATTAGACATAAAATTTCTATTTTAAATTCACTATTATTTTATAAAGAATTGTTCTTTAGTCTATACAGTATTTAGCACAATTACATCAGAAGTAACTGTAATTATATTACTGGACAATTAAGAGCCAGTGGCGAATTCTCAGGGCCAGCAAAGCCTTCTCTGCTGGC
>NW_026249576.1:0-22000 GCF_019703515.2 Myxocyprinus asiaticus
AAGGTGATTCTATGGAGGTGGGGGGTGTTTGATGAAGTGTGTGAGTCCGAAGTGAGTGATGCATGTCGGCTAAGACAGGTAAGTGGTTTAGGGTGGTTCTATGGAGGTGGGGGGTGTTTGATGAATTGTGTGTGTCCGAAGTGAGTGATGCAAATCGGCTATGACAAGTAAGTGGTAAAGCGTGGTTCTATGGAGGTGGGGGGTGTTTGATGAAGTGTGTGAGTCCGAAGTGAGTGATGCAAATCGGCTAAGACAGGTAAGTGGTTTAGGGTGTTTCTATGGAGGTGGGGGGTGTTAGATGCACTGTTTGAGTCCGAAGTGAGTGATGCATGTCGGCTATGACAGGAAAATGGTTTAGGGTGGTTCTATGGAGGTGGGGGGTGTTTAATGAAGTGTGTGAGTCCGAAGTGAGTGATGCAAATCGGCTAAGACAGGTAAGTGGTTTAGGGTGGTTCTATGGAGGTGGGGGGTGTTTGATGAAGTGTGTGAGTCCGAATTGAGTGATGCAAATCGGCTAAGACAGGTAAGTGGTTTAGTGTGGTTCTATGGAGGTGGGGGGTGTTTGATGAAGTGTGTGAGTCAGAAGTGAGTGATGCAAATCGGCTGAGACAGGTAAGTGTTTTAGGGTGGTTCTATGGAGGTGGGGGAGTTAGATGCACTGTGTTAGGCTGAAGTGAGTGATGCATGTCGGCTATGACAGGTAAGTGGTTTAGGGTCGTTCTATGGAGGTGGGGGGTGTTAGATGCACTGTGTTAGGCCGAAGTGAGTAATGCATGCGGGCAATGACAGGTAAGTGGTTTAGGGTGTTTCTATGGAGGTGAGGGTTGTTACATGCACTGGTTGAATCTGAAGTGAGTGATGCATGCCGGCTAAGACAGGTAAGTGGTTTAGGGTGGTTCTGTGGAGGTGGGGTGTGTTTGATGAAGTGTGTTAGGCCGATGTGAGTGATGCATGTCGACTATGACAGGTTAGTGGTTTAGTGTGGTTCAATGGCGGTGGGGGGTGCTAGATGCACTGTTTGAGTCCGAAGTGAGTGATGCATGTCGGCTATGACAGGTAAGTGGTTTAGGGTGGTTCTATGGAGGTGGGGGATGTTTGATGAAGTGTGTGAGTCCGAAGTGAGTGATGCAATTCGGCTAAGACAGGTAAGTGGTTTAGGGTGGTTCTATGGAGGTGGGGGTGTTAGATGAAGTGTGTGAGGCCGAAGTGAGTGATGCATGTCGGCTAAGACAGGTAAGTGGTTTAGGGTGGTTCTATGGAGGTGGGGGTGTTACATGCACTGTTTGAGTCCGAAGTGAGATTTGCATGTCGGCTATGTCAGGTAAGTGGTTTAGGGTGGTTCAATGGATGTGGGGGTGTTAGATGCACTGTTTGATTCCGAAGTGAGTGATGCATGTCGGCTATGACAGGTATGTGGTTTATGGTGGTTCTGTGGAGGTGGGGGGTGTTACATGCACTGTTTGAGTCCGAAGTGAGTGATTCGGATCAGCTAAGACAAGTAAGTGGTTTAGGGTGGTTCTATGGAGGTTGGGGTTGTTAGATGCACTGTTTGAGTCCGAAGTGAGTGTTGCAAATCGGCTAAGACAGGTAAGTGGTTTAGGGTGGTTCTATGGAGGTGGGGGGTGTTTGATGAAGTGTGTGAGTCCGAAGTGAGTGATGCAAATCGGCTAAGACAGGTAAGTGGTTTAGGGTGTTTCTATGGAGGTGGGGGGTGTTAGATGCACTGTTTGAGTCCGAAGTGAGTGATGCATGTCGGCTATGACAGGTAAGTGGTTTAGGGTGGTTCTATGAAGGTGGGGGGTGTTTGATGAAGTGTGTGAGTCCGAAGTGAGTGATGCATGTCGGCTAAGACAGGTAAGTGGTTTAGGGTGGTTCTATGGAGGTGGGGGGTGTTTGATGAAGTGTTTGAACTGAAGTGAGTGATGCAAATCGTCTAAGACAAGTAAGTGGTTTAGGGTGGATCTATGGAGGTGGGGGGTGTTTGATGAAGTGTGTGAGTCCGAAGTGAGTGATGCATGTCGGCTATGATAGGTAAATGGTTTAGGGTGCTTCTATGGAGGTGGGGGGTGTTCAATGAAGTGTGTGAGTCCGAAGTGAGTGATGCAAATCGGCTAAGACAGGTAAGTGGTTTAGGGTGGTTCTATGGAGGTGGGGGGTGTTAGATGCACTGTGTTAGGCCGAAGTGAGTAATGCATGCGGGCAATGACAGGTAAGTGGTTTATGGTGGTTCTATGGAGGTGAGGGCTGTTACATGCACTGGTTGAATCTGAAGTGAGTAATGCATGCCGGCTAAGACAGGTAAGTGGTTTAGGGTGATTCTATGGAGGTGGGGGGTGTTTGATGAAGTGTGTGAGTCCGAAGTGAGTGATGCATGTCGGCTAAGACAGGTAAGTGGTTTAGGGTGGTTCTATGGAGGTGGGGGGTGTTTGATGAAGTGTGTGAGTCCGAATTGAGTGAAGCAAATCGGCTAAGACAGGTAAGTGGTTTAGTGTGGTTCTATGGAGGTGGGGGGTGTTTGATGAAGTGTGTGAGTCAGAAGTGAGTGATGCAAATCGGCTGAGACAGGTAAGTGTTTTAGGGTGGTTCTATGGAGCTGGGGGGAGTTAGATGCACTGTGTTAGGCTGAAGTTAGTGATGCATGTTGGCTATGACAGGTAAGTGGTTTAGGGTCGTTCTATGGAGGTGGGGGCTGTTAGATGCACTGTGTTAGGCCGAAGTGAGTAATGCATGCGGGCAATGACAGGTAAGTGGTTTAGGGTGGTTCTATGGAGGTGAGGGCTGTTACATGCACTGGTTGAATCTGAAGTGAGTGATGCATGCCGGCTAAGACAGGTAAGTGGTTTAGGGTGGTTCTATGGAGGTGGGGTGTGTTTGATGAAGTGTGTTAGGCCGAAGTGAGTGATGCATGTCGACTATGACAGGTTAGTGGTTTAGTGTGGTTCAATGGCGGTGGGGGGTGCTAGATGCACTGTTTGAGTCCGAAGTGAGTGATGCATGTCGGCTATGCCAGGTAAGTGGTTTAGGGTGGTTCTATGGAGGTGGGGGGTGTTTGATGAAGTGTGTGAGTCCGAAGTGAGTGATGCAAATCGGCTAAGACAGGTAAGTGGTTTAGGGTGGTTCTATGGAGGTGGGGGGTGTTAGATGAAGTGTGTGAGGCCGAAGTGAGTGATGTATGTCGGCTAAGACAGGTAAGTGGTTTAGGGTGGTTCTATGGAGGTGGGGGGTGTTACATGCACTGTTTGAGTCCGAAGTGAGATTTGCATGTCGGCTATGTCAGGTAAGTGGTTTAGGGTGGTTCTATGGAGCTGGGGGGTGTTAGATGCACTGTGTTAGGCCGAAGTGAGTGATGCATGCCGGCTAAGACAGGTAAGTGGTTTAGGGTGGCTCTATGGAGGTGGGGGTGTTACATGCACTGTTTGAGTCCGAAGTGAGTGATGCATGCCGGCTAAGACAGGTAAGTGGTTTAGGGTGGTTCTATGGAGGTGGGGGGTTTTAGATGAAGTGTGTTATGCCGAAGTGAGTTTTGCAAGTCGGCTAAGACAGGTAAGTGGTTTAGGGTGGTTCTATGGAGGTGGGGGGTGTTTGATGAATTTTGTGTGTCCGAAGTGAGTGATGCAAATCGGCTATGACAGGTAAGTGGTTTGGGGTGGTTCTATGGAGGTGGGGAGTGTTAGATGCACTGTGTTAGTCCGAAGTGAGTGATGGATGTCGGCTATGACAGGTAAGTGGTTTAGGGTGGTTCTGTGGAGGTGGGAGATGTTTGATGAAGTGTGTTAGGCTGAAGTGAGTGATGCATGTCGGCTATGACTGGTAAGTGGTTTAGGGTGGTTCTATGGAGATGGGGGGTGTTTGATGAAGTGTTTGATGCCGAATTGAGTGATGCATGTCGGCAAAGACAGGTAAGTGGTTTAGGGTGGTTCAATGGAGGTGGGGGGTGTTAGATGCACTGTTTGATTCCGAAGTGAGTGATGCATGTCGGCTATGACAGGTAAGTGGTTTAGGGTGGTTCTATGGAGGTGGGGGGTGTTTGATGAAGTGTGTTAGGCCGAAGTGAGTGATGCATGTCGGTTATGACAAGTAAGTGGTTTAGGGTGGTTCTATGGATCTGGGGGGTGTTAGATGCACTGTGTTAGTCCGAAGTGAGTGATGCACGCTGGATAAGACAGGTAAGTGGTTTAGGGTGGTTCTATGGAGGTGGGGGGTGTTTGATGAATTGTGTGTGTCCGAAGTGAGTGATGCAAATCGGCTATGACAGGTAAGTGGTAAAGTGTGGTTCTATGGAGGTGGGGGGTGTTTGATGAAGTGTGTGAGTCCGAAGTGAGTGATGCAAATCGGCTAAGACAGGTAAGTGGTTTAGGGTGGTTCTATGGAGGTGGGGGGTGTTTGATGAAGTGTGTGAGTCCGAAGTGAGTGATGCAAATCGGCTAAGACAGGTAAGTGGTTTAGGGTGTTTCTATGGAGGTGGGGGGTGTTAGATGCACTGTGTTAGGCCGAAGTGAGTAATGCATGCGGGCAATGACAGGTAAGTGGTTTATGGTGGTTCTATGGAGGTGAGGGCTGTTACATGCACTGGTTGAATCTGAAGTGAGTGATGCATGCCGGCTAAGACAGGTAAGTGGTTTAGGGTGGTTCTATGGAGGTGGGGGGAGTTTGATGAAGTGTGTTAGGCCGAAGTGCGTGATGCATGTCGACTATGACAGGTAAGTGGTTTAGTGTGGTTCAATGGAGGCCGGGGGTGCTAGATGCACAGTTTGAGTCCGAATTGAGTAATGCATGTCGGCTATGACAGGTAAGTGGTTTAGGGTGATTCTATGGAGGTGGGGGGTGTTTGATGAAGTGTGTGAGTCCGAAGTGAGTGATGCATGTCGGCTAAGACAGGTAAGTGGTTTAGGGTGGTTCTATGGAGGTGGGGGGTGTTTGATGAAGTGTGTGAGTCCGAATTGAGTGATGCAAATCGGCTAAGACAGGTAAGTGGTTTAGTGTGGTTCTATGGAGGTGGGGGGTGTTTGATGAAGTGTGTGAGTCAGAAGTGAGTGATGCAAATCGGCTGAGACAGGTAAGTGTTTTAGGGTGGTTCTATGGAGGTGGGGGGAGTTAGATGCACTGTGTTAGGCTGAAGTGAGTGATGCATGTCGGCTATGACAGGTAAGTGGTTTAGGGTCGTTCTATGGAGGTGGGGGGTGTTAGATGCACTGTGTTAGGCCGAAGTGAGTAATGCATGCGGGCAATGACAGGTAAGTGGTTTAGGGTGGTTCTATGGAGGTGAGGGCTGTTACATGCACTGGTTTAATCTGAATTGAGTGATGCATGACGGCTAAGACAGGTAAGAGGTTTAGGGTGGTTCTATGGAGGTGGGGTGTGTTTGATGAAGTGTGTTAGTCCGAAGTGAGTGATGGATGTCGGCTATGACAGGTAAGTGGTTTAGGGTGGTTCTGTGGAGGTGGGGGATGTTTGATGAAGTGTGTTAGGCTGAAGTGAGTGATGCATGTCGGCTATGACTGGTAAGTGGTTTAGGGTGGTTCTATGGAGATGGGGGGTGTTTGATGAAGTGTGTTAGGCTGAAGTGAGTGATGCATGTCGGCAAAGACAGGTAAGTGGTTTAGGGTGGTTCAATGGAGGTGGGGGGTGTTAGATGCACTGTTTGAGTCCGAAGTGAGTGATGCATGCCGGCTAAGACAGGTAAGTGGTTTAGGGTGGTTCTATGGAGGTGGGGGGTGTTTGATGAAGTGTATTAGGCCGAAGTGAGTGATGCATGTCGGTTATGACAAGTAAGTGGTTTAGGGTGGTTCTATGGATCTGGGGGGTGTTAGATGCACTGTGTTAGGCCGAAGTGAGTGATGCACGCTGGATAAGACAGGTAAGTGGTTTGGGGTGGTTCTATGGAGGTGGGGAGTGTTAGATGCACTGTGTTAGTCCGAAGTGAGTGATGCATGTCGGCTATGACAGGTAAGTGGTTTAGGGTGGTTCTGTGGAGGTGGGGGATGTTTGATGAAGTGTGTTTTGCTGAAGTGAGTGATGCATGTCGGCTATGACAGTTAAGTGGTTTAGGGTGGTTCTATGGAGATGGGGGGTGTTTGATGAAGTGTGTTAGGCCGAAGTGAGTGATGCATGTCGGCTAAGACAGGTAAGTGGTTTAGGGTTGTTCTATGGAGGTGGGGGGTGTTTGATGAAGTGTGTGAGTCCGAAGTGATTGATGCATGTCGGCTAAGACAGGTAAGTGGTTTAGGGTTGTTCTATGGAGGTGGGGGGTGTTTGATGAAGTGTGTGAGTCTGAAGTGAGTGATGCAAATCGTCTAAGACAAGTAAGTGGTAAAGTGTGGTTCTATGGAGGTGGGGGGTGTTTGATGAAGTGTGTGAGTCCGAAGTGAGTGATGCAAATCGGCTAAGACAGGTAAGTGGTTTAGGGTGGTTCTATGGAGGTGGGGGGTGTTTGATGAAGTGTTTGAACTGAAGTGAGTGATGCAAATCGTCTAAGACAAGTAAGTGGTTTAGGGTGGATCTATGGAGGTGGGGGGTGTTTGATGAAGTGTGTGAGTCCGAAGTGAGTGATGCATGTCGGCTATGATAGGTAAATGGTTTAGGGTGCTTCTATGGAGGTGGGGGGTGTTTAATGAAGTGTGTGAGTCCGAAGTGAGTGATGCAAATCGGCTAAGACAGGTAAGTGGTTTAGGGTGGTTCTATGGAGGTGGGGGGTGTTTGATGAAGTGTTTGAACTGAAGTGAGTGATGCAAATCGTCTAAGACAAGTAAGTGGTTTAGGGTGGATCTATGGAGGTGGGGGATGTTTGATGAAGTGTGTGAGTCCGAAGTGAGTGATGCATGTCGGCTATGATAGGTAAATGGTTTAGGGTGCTTCTATGGAGGTGGGGGGTGTTTAATGAAGTGTGTGAGTCCGAAGTGAGTGATGCAAATCGGCTAAGACAGGTAAGTGGTTTAGGGTGGTTCTATGGAGGTGGGGGGTGTTAGATGCACTGTGTTAGGCCGAAGTGAGTAATGCATGCGGGCAATGACAGGTAAGTGGTTTAGGGTGATTCTATGGAGGTGGGGGGTGTTTGATGAAGTGTGTGAGTCCGAAGTGAGTGATGCATGTCGTCTAAGACAGGTAAGTGGTTTAGGGTGGTTCTATGGAGGTGGGGGGTGCTAGATGCACAGTTTGAGTCCGAATTGAGTAATGCATGTCGGCTATGACAGGTAAGTGGTTTAGGGTGATTCTATGGAGGTGGGGGGTGTTTGATGAAGTGTGTGAGTCCGAAGTGAGTGATGCATGTCGGCTAAGACAGGTAAGTGGTTTAGGGTGGTTCTATGGAGGTGGGGGGTGTTTGATGAAGTTTGTGAGTCCGAATTGAGTGATGCAAATCGGCTAAGACAGGTAAGTGGTTTAGTGTTGTTCTATGGAGGTGGGGGGTGTTTGATGAAGTGTGTGAGTCAGAAGTGAGTGATGCAAATCGGCTGAGACAGGTAAGTGTTTTAGGGTGGTTCTATGGAGCTGGGGGGAGTTAGATGCACTGTGTTAGGCTGAAGTGAGTGATGCATGTCGGCTATGACAGGTAAGTGGTTTAGGGTCGTTCTATGGAGGTGGGGGGTGTTAGATGCACTGTGTTAGGCCGAAGTGAGTAATGCATGCGGGCAATGACAGGTAAGTGGTTTAGGGTGGTTCTATGGAGGTGGGGGTGTTACATGCACTGTTTGAGTCCGAAGTTAGATTTGCATGTCGGCTATGTCAGGTAAGTGGTTTAGGGTGGTTCTATGGAGCTGGGGGGTGTTAGATGCACTGTGTTAGGCCGAAGTGAGTGATGCATGCCGGCTAAGACAGGTAAGTGGTTTAGGGTGGCTCTATGGAGGTGGGGGGTGTTACATGCACTGTTTGAGTCCGAAGTGAGTGATGCATGCCGGCTAAGACAGGTAAGTGGTTTAGGGTGGTTCTATGGAGGTGGGGGGTTTTAGATGAAGTGTGTTATACCGAAGTGAGTTATGCAAGTTAGCTAAGACAGGTAAGTGCTTTAGGGTGGTTCTATGGAGGTGGGGGGTGTTTGATGAATTTTGTGTGTCCGAAGTGAGTGATGCAAATCGGCTATGACAGGTAAGTGGTTTGGGGTGGTTCTATGGAGGTGGGGAGTGTTAGATGCACTGTGTTAGTCCGAAGTGAGTGATGGATGTCGGCTATGACAGGTAAGTGGTTTAGGGTGGTTCTGTGGAGGTGGGGGATGTTTGATGAAGTGTGTAAGGCTGAAGTGAGTGATGCATGTCGGCTATGACTGGTAAGTGGTTTAGGGTGGTTCTATGGAGATGGGGGGTGTTGGATGAAGTGTTTGATGCCGAATTGAGTGATGTATGTCGGCTAAGACAGGTAAGTGGTTTAGGGTGGTTCTATGGAGGTGGGGGGTGTTACATGCACTGTTTGAGTCCGTAGTGAGATTTGCATGACGGCTATGTCAGGTAAGTGGTTTATGGTGGTTCTATGGAGCTGGGGGGTGTTAGATGCACTGTGTTAGGCCGAAGTGAGTGATGCAAATCGGCTAAGACAGGTAAGTGGTTTAGGGTGGTTCTATGGAGATGGGGGGTGTTTGATGAAGTGTGTTAGTCTGAAGTGAGTGATGCATGTCGGCTATGACTGGTAAGTGGTTTAGGGTGGTTCTATGGAGATGGGGGGTGTTTGATGAAGTGTGTTAGGCTGAAGTGAGTGATGCATGTCGGCAAAGACAGGTAAGTGGTTTAGGGTGGTTCAATGGAGGTGGGGGGTGTTAGATGCACTCTTTGATTCCGAAGTGAGTGATGCATGTCGGCTATGACAGGTAAGTGGTTTAGGGTGGTTCTATGGAGGTGGGGGGTGTTTGATGAAGTGTATTAGGCCGTAGTGAGTGATGCATGTCGGTTATGACAAGTAAGTGGTTTAGGGTGGTTCTATGGATCTGGGGGGTGTTAGATGCACTGTGTTAGGCCGAAGTGAGTGATGCACGCTGGATAAGACAGGTAAGTGGTTTAGGGTGGTTCTATGGAGGTGGGGGGTGTTTGATGAATTGTGTGTGTCCGAAGTGAGTGATGCAAATCGGCTATGACAGGTAAGTGGTTTGGGGTGGTTCTATGGAGGTGGGGAGTGTTAGATGCACTGTGTTAGTCCGAAGTGAGTGATGCATGTCGGCTATGACAGGTAAGTGGTTTAGGGTGGTTCTGTGGAGGTGGGGGATGTTTGATGAAGTGTGTTTTGCTGAAGTGAGTGATGCATGTCGGCTATGACAGTTAAGTGGTTTAGGGTGGTTCTATGGAGATGGGTGGTGTTTGATGAAGTGTGTTAGGCCGAAGTGAGTGATGCATTTCGGCTAAGACAGGTAAGTGGTTTAGGGTTGTTCTATGGAGGTGGGGGGTGTTTGATGAAGTGTGTGAGTCCGAAGTGATTGATGCATGTCGGCTATGACAGGTAAGTAGTTTTGGGTTGTTCTATGGAGGTGGGGGGTGTTAGATGCACTGTGTTAGGCCGAAGTGAGTGATGCATGTCGGCTATGACAGGTAAGTGGTTCAGGGTGGTTCTATGGAGGTGGGGGGTGTTTGATGAAGTGTGTTATGCCGAAGTGAGTGATGCAAATCAGCTAAGACAGGTAAGTGGTTTAGGGTGGTTCTATGGAGGTGGGGGGTGTTTGATGAAGTGTGTGAGTCCGAAGTGAGTGATGCATGTCGGCTAAGACAGGAAAGTGGTTTAGGGTGGTTCTGTGGAGGTGGGGGATGTTTGATGAAGTGTGTTTTGCTGAAGTGAGTGATGCATGTCGGCTATGACAGTTAAGTGGTTTAGGGTGGTTCTATGGAGGTGGGGGGTGTTACATGCACTGTTTGAGTCCAAAGTGAGTGATGCATGTCGGCTATGAGGGTAAGTGGTTTAGGGTGGTTCTATGTAGGTGGGGGGTGTTAGATGCATTGTGTTAGACCGAAGTGATTGATGCATGTCGGCTATGACAGGTAAGTAGTTTTGGGTTGTTCTATGGAGGTGGGGGGTGTTAGATGAAGTGTGTGAGGCCGAAGTGATTTATGCATGTCGGCTAAGACAGGTAAGTGGTTTAGGGTGGTTCTATGGAGGTGGGGGGTGTTACATGCACTGTTTGAGTCCAAAGTGAGTGATGCATGTCGGCTATGACAGGTAAGTGGTTTAGGGTGGTTCTATGTAGGTGGGGGGTGTTAGATGCATTGTGTTAGACCGAAGTGATTGATGCATGTCGGCTATGACAGGTAAGTGGTTTTGGGTGGATCTATGGAGGTGGGGGGTGTTAGATGAAGTGTGTGAGGCCGAAGTGATTTATGCATGTCGGCTAAGACAGGTAAAGTGGTTTAGGGTGCTTCTATGGATGTGGGGGGTGTTTGATGAAGTGTGTAATGCCGAAGTGAGTGATGCAAATCGGCTAAGACAGGAAATTGGTTTAGGGTGGTTCTATGGAGGTGGGGGGTGTTAGATGAAGTGTGTGAGGCCGAAGTGATTTATGCATGTCGGCTAACATAGGTAAGTGGTTTTGGGTGGTTCTGTGGAGGTGGGGGGTGTTTGATGAAGTGTGTGAGTCCGAAGTGAGTGATGCAAATCGTCTAAGACAAGTAAGTGTTAAAGCGTGGTTCTATGGAGGTGGGGGGTGTTTGATGAAGTGTGTGAGTCCGAAGTGAGTAATGCAAATCGGCTAAGACAGTTAAGTGGTTTAGTGTGGTTCTATGGAGGTGGGTGGTGTTTGATGAAGTGTGTGAGTCCGAAGTGAGAGATGCAAATCGGCTAAGACAGGTAAGTGTTTTAGGGTGGTTCTATGGAGGTGGGGGGTGTTAGATGCACTGTGTTAGGCCGAAGTGAGTGATGCATGTCGGCTATGACAGTTAAGTGGTTTAGGGTGGTTCTATGGAGGTGGGGGGTGTTAGATGCACTGTGTAAGGCCGAAGTGATTTATGCATGTCGGCTAAGACAGGTAAGTGGTTTAGGGTGGTTCTATGGTGGTGGGGGGTGTTACATTCACTGTTTGAGTCCAAAGTGAGTGATGCATGTTGGCTATGACAGGTTAGTGGTTTAGGGTGGTTCTATGTAGGTGGGGGGAGTTAGATGCACTGTGTTAGGCCGAAGTGATTGATGCATGTCGGCTATGACAGGTAAGTGGTTTTGGGTGGTTCTATGGAGGTGGGTGGTGTTAGATGAAGTGTGTGAGGCCGAAGTGATTTATGCATGTCGGCTAAGACAGGTAAGTGGTTTAGGGTGGTTCTATGTAGGTGGGGGGTGTTAGATGCACTGTGTTAAGCCGAGGTGAGTGATGTAAATCGGCTAAGACTGGTAAGTGGTTTAGGGTGGTTCTATGGAGGTGGGGGTGTTTGATGAAGTGAGTGAGTCCGAAGTGAGTGAAGCAAATCGGCTAAGACAGGTAAGTGGTTTAGGGTGGTTCTATGGAGGTGGGGGGTGTTACATGCACTGTTTGAGTCCAAAGTGAGTGATGCATGTCGGCTATAACAGGTAAGTGGTTTAGGGTGGTTCTATGTAGGTGGGGGGTGTTAGATGCACTGTGTTAGGCCGAAGTGATTGATGCATGTCGGCTATGATAGGTAAGTGGTTTTGGGTGGTTCTATGGAGGTGGGGGTTGTTAGATGAAGTGTGTGAGGCCGAAGTGATTTATGCATGTCGGCTAAGACAGGTAAGTCGTTTAGGGTGGTTCTATGGAGGTGGGGGGTGTTTGATGAAGTGTGTGAGTCCGAAGTGAGTGATGCAAATCGGCTAAGACAGGAAAGTGGTTTAGGGTGTTTCTATGGAGGTGGGGGGTGTTAGATGCACTGTTTGAGTCCGAAGTGAGTGATGCATGTCGGCTATGACAGGTAAGTGGTTTAGGGTGGTTCTATGGAGGTGGGGGGTGTTTGATGAAGTGTGTGAGTCCGAAGTGAGTGATGCATGTCGGCTAAGACAGGTAAGTGGTTTAGGGTGGTTCTATGGAGGTGGGGGGTGTTTGATGAAGTGTGTGAGTCCGAATTGAGTGATGCAAATCGGCTAAGACAGGTAAGTGGTTTAGGGTGGTTCTATGGAGGTTGGGGTTGTTAGATGCACTGTTTGAGTCCGAAGTGAGTGTTGCAAATCGGCTAAGACAGGTAAGTGTTAAAGCTTGGTTCTATGGAGGTGGGGGGTGTTTGATGAAGTGTGTGAGTCCGAAGTGAGTGATGCAAATCGGCTAAGACAGGTAAGTGGTTTAGGGTGTTTCTATGGAGGTGGGGTGTGTTAGATGCACTGTTTGAGTCCGAAGTGAGTGATGCATGTCGGCTATGACAGGTAAATGGTTTAGGGTGGTTCTATGGAGATGGGGGGTGTTTGATGAAGTGTGTTAGGCCGAAGTGAGTGATGCATGTCGGCTAAGACAGGTAAGTGGTTTAAGGTGCTTCTATGGATGTGGGGGGTGTTTGATGAAGTGTGTTTTGCCGAAGTGAGTGATGCATGTCGTCTATGACAAGTAAGTGGTTTAGGGTGGTTCAATGGAGGTGGGGGGCGTTAGATGCACTGTTTCAGTCTGAAGTGAGTGTTGCAAATCGGCTAAGACAGGTAAGTGGTTTAGGGTGGTTCTATGGAGGTGGGGGGTGTTTGATGAAGTGTGTGAGTCCGAAGTGAGTGATGCAAATCGGCTAAGACAGGAAAGTGGTTTAGGGTGTTTCTATGGAGGTGGGGGGTGTTAGATGCACTGTTTGTGTCCGAAGTGAGTGATGCATGTCGGCTATGACAGGTAAGTGATTTAGGGTGGTTCTATGGAGGTGGGGGGTGTTTGATGAAGTGTGTGAGTCCGAAGTGAGTGATGCAAATCGGTTAAGACAGGTAAGTGGTTTAGGGTGGTTCTATGGAGGTGGGGGGTGTTTGATGAAGTGTGTGAACTGAAGTGAGTGATGCAAATCGTCTAAGACAAGTAAGTGGTAAAGCGTGGTTCTATGGAGGTGGGGGGTGTTTGATGAAGTGTGTGAGTCCGAAGTGAGTGATGCAAATCGGTTAAGACAGGTAAGTGGTTTAGGGTGGTTCTATGGAGGTGGGGGGTGTTTGATGAAGTGTGTGAGTCCGAATTGAGTGATGCAAATCGGCTAAGACAGGTATGTGGTTTAGGGTGTTTCTATGGAGGTGGGGGGTGTTAGATGCACTGTTTGAGTCCGATGTGAGTGATGCATGCCTGCAATGACAGGTAAGTGGTTTAGGGTGGTTCTATGGAGGTGGGGGGTGTTAGATGAAGTGTGTGAGGCCGAAGTGAGTGATGCATGTCGGCTAAGACAGGTAAGTGGTTTAGGGTGGTTCTATGGAGGTGGGGGGTGTTACATGCACTGTTTGAGTCCGAAGTGAGTCATGCATGTCGGCTATGTCAGGTAAGTGGTTTAGGGTGGTTCTATGGAGCTGGGGGGTGTTAGATGCACTGTGTTAGGCCGAAGTGAGTGATGCATGCCGGCTAAGACAGGTAAGTGGTTTAGGGTGGCTCTATGGAGGTGGGGGGTGTTACATGCACTGTTTGAGTCCGAAGTGAGTGATGCATGCCGGCAATGACAGGTAAGTGGTTTAGGGTGGTTCTATGGAGGTGGGGGGTGTTAGATGAAGTGTGTTATGCCGAAGTGAGTTATGCAAGTCGGCTAAGACAGGTAAGTGGTTTAGGGTGGTTCTATGGATTTGGGGGGTGTTTGATGAATTTTGTGTGTCCGAAGTGAGTGATGCAAATCGGCTATGACAGGTAAGTGGTTTGGGGTGGTTCTATGGAGGTGGGGAGTGTTAGATGCACTGTGTTAGTCCGAAGTGAGTGATACATGTCGGCTATGACAGGTAAGTGGTTTAGGGTAGTTCTGTGGCGGTGGGGGGTGTTTGATGAAGTGTGTTAGGCTGAAGTGAGTGATGCATGTCGGCTATGACTGGTAAGTGGTTTAGGGTGGTTCCATGGAGATGGGGGGTGTTTGATGAAGTGTTTGATGCCGAATTGAGTGATGCATGTCGACTAAGACAGGTAAGTGGTTTAGGGTCGTTCAGTGGAGGTGGGGGTGTTAGATGCACTGTTTGATTCCGAAGTGAGTGATGCATGTCGGCTATGACAGGTAAGTGGTTTATGGTGGTTCTGTGGAGGTGGGGGGTGTTACATGCACTGTTTGAGTCCGAAGTGAGTGATGAAGATCGGCTAAGACAGGTAAGTGGTTTAGGGTGGTTCTATGGAGGTGGGGGGTGTTTGATGAAGTCTTTGAGTCCGAAGTGATTGATGCAAATCGGCTAAGACAGGCAAGTGATTTAGGGTGGTTCTGTGGAGGTGGGGGTGTTACATGCACTGTTTGAGTCCGAAGTGAGTGATGCGGATCAGCTAAGACGGGTAAGTGGTTTAGGGAGGTTCTATGGAGGTGGGGGGTGTTTGATGAATTGTGTGTGTCCGAAGTGAGTGATGCAAATCGGCTATGACAGGTAAGTGGTTTGGTGTGGTTCTATGGAGGTGGTGAGTGTTAGATGCACTGTGTTAGTCCGAAGTGAGTGATGCATGTCGGCTATGACAGGTAAGTGGTTTAGGGTGGTTCTGTGGAGGTGGGAGATGTTTGATGAAGTGTGTTAGGCTGAAGTGAGTGATGCATGTCGGCTATGACAGGTAAGTGGTTTAGGGTGGTTCTATGGAGATGGGTGGTGTTTGATGATGTGTGCTAGGCCGAAGTGAGTGATGCATGTCGACTAAGACAGGTAAGTGGTTTAGGGTCGTTCAGTGGAGGTGGGGGGTGTTAGATGCACTGTTTGATTCCGAAGTGAGTGATGCATGTCGGCTATGACAGGTAAGTGGTTTATGGTGGTTCTGTGGAGGTGGGGGGTGTTACATGCACTGTTTGAGTCCGAAGTGAGTGATGAAGATCGGCTAAGACAGGTAAGTGGTTTAGGGTGGTTCTATGGAGGTGGGGGGTGTTTGATGAAGTCTTTGAGTCCGAAGTGATTGATGCAAATCGGCTAAGACAGGCAAGTGATTTAGAGTGGTTCTGTGGAGGTGGGGGTGTTACATGCACTGTTTGAGTCCGAAGTGAGTGATGCGGATCAGCTAAGACGGGTAAGTGGTTTAGGGAGGTTCTATGGAGGTGGGGGGTGTTTGATGAATTGTGTGTGTCCGAAGTGAGTGATGCAAATCGGCTATGACAGGTAAGTGGTTTGGTGTGGTTCTATGGAGGTGGGGAGTGTTAGATGCACTGTGTTAGTCCGAAGTGAGTGATGCATGTCGGCTATGACAGGTAAGTGGTTTAGGGTGGTTCTGTGGAGGTGGGGGATGTTTGATGAAGTGTGTTAGGCTGAAGTGAGTGATGCATGTCGGCTATGACAGGTAAGTGGTTTAGGGTGGTTCTATGGAGATGGGGGGTGTTTGATGAAGTGTGCTAGGCCGAAGTGAGTGATGCATTTCGGCTAAGACAGGTAAGTGGTTTAGGGTGCTTCTATGGATGTGGGGGGTGTTTGATGAAGTGTGTGATGCCGAAGTCAGTGATGCAAGTCGGCTAAGACAAGTAAGTGGTTTAGGGTGGTTCAATGGAGGTGGGGGCGTTAGATGCACTGTTTGAGTCCAAAGTGAGTGATGCATGTCGGCTATGATAGGTAAGTAGTTTAGTGTGGTTCTATGGAGGTTGGGGGTGTTAGATGCACTGTTTGAGTCTGAAGTGAGTGTTTCAAATCGAATAAGACAGGTAAGTGGTTTAGGGTGGTTCTATGGAGGTGGGGGGTGTTTGATGAAGTGTGTGAGTCCGAAGTGAGTGATGCATGTCGGCTAAGACAGGTAAGTGGTTTAGGGTGGTTCTATGTTGGTGGGTGGTGTTTGATGAAGTTTGTGAGTCAGAAGTGAGTGATTCAAATCGGCAAAGACAGTTAAATAGTTTATTCTGGTTCTATGGAGGTGGGGGGTGTTTGATGAAGTGAGTGAGTCCGCAGTGAGTGAGGCAACTCGGCTAAGACAGTTAAGTGGTTTAGGATGGTTCTATGGAGGTGGGGGGGTGTTTGAAGAAGTGTGTGAGTCCGAATTGAGTGATGCATGTCGGCTAAGACAGGTAAGTGGTTTAGGGTGGTTCTATGGAGGTGGGGGGTGTTTGATGAAGTGTGTGAGTCCGAATTGAGTGATGCAAATCGGCTAAGACAGGTAAGTGGTTTAGGGTGGTTCTATGGAGGTTGGGGTTGTTAGATGCACTGTTTGAGTCCGAAGTGAGTGTTGCAAATCGGCTAAGACAGGTAAGTGTTAAAGCTTGGTTCTATGGAGGTGGGGGGTGTTTGATGAAGTGTGTGAGTCCGAAGTGAGTGATGCAAATCGGCTAAGACAGGTAAGTGGTTTAGGGTGTTTCTATGGAGGTGGGGGGTGTTTGATGAAGTGTGTGAGTCAGAAGTGAGTGATGCAAATCGGCTAAGACAGGTAAGTGGTTTAGGGTGGTTCTATGGAGGTGGGGGGTGTTTGATGAAGTGTGTGAGTCAGAAGTGAGTGATGCAAATCGGCTAAGACAGGTAAGTGTTTTAGGGTGGTTCTATGGAGGTGGGGGGAGTTAGATGCACTGTGTTAGGCAGAAGTGAGTGATGCATGTCGGCTATGACAGGTAAGTGGTTTAGGGTCGTTCTATGGAGGTGGGGGGTGTTAGATGCACTGTGTTAGGCTGAAGTGAGTAATGCATGCGGGCAATGACAGGTAAGTGGTTTAGGGTGGTTCTATGGAGGTGGGGGCTGTTACATGCACTGGTTGAATCTGAAGTGAGTGATGCATGCCGGCTATGACCGGTAAGTGGTTTAGGGTGGTTCTATGGAGGTGGGGGGTGTTTGATGAAGTGTATTAGCCCGAAGTGAGTGATGCATGTCGACTATGACATTTAAGTGGTTTAGTGTGGTTCAATGGAGGATGGGGGTGCTAGATGCACTGTTTGAGTCCGAAGTGAGTGATGCATGTCGGCTGTGACAGGTAAGTGGTTTAGGGTGGTTCTATGGAGGTGGGTGGTGTTTGATGAAGTGTTTGAGTCCGAAGTGAGTGATGCAAATCGGCTAAGACAGGTAAGTGGTTTAGGGTGGTTCTATGGAGGTGGGTGGTGTTAGATGCACTGTGTTAGGCCGAAGTGAGTGATGCATGCCGGCTAAGACAGGTAAGTGGTTTAGGGTGGTTCTATGGAGGTGGGGGGTGTTACATGCACTGTTTGAGTCCGAAGTGAGTGATGCATGCCGGCAGTTACAGGTAAGTGGTTTAGGGTGGTTCTATGGAGGTGGGGGGTGTTAGATGAAGTGTGTTATGCCGAAGTGAGTGATGCAAGTCGGCTAAGACAGGAAAGTGGTTTAGGGTGGTTCTATGGAGGTGGGGGGTGTTTGATGAATTGTGTGTGTCCGAAGTGAGTGATGCAAATCGGCTTTGACAGGTAAGTGGTTTGGTGTGGTTCTATGGAGGTGGGGAGTGTTAGATGCACTGTGTTAGTCCGAAGTGAGTGATGCATGTCGGCTATGACAGGTAAGTGGTTTAGGGTGGTTCTGTGGAGGTGGGGGACGTTTGATGAAGTGTGTTAGGCTGAAGTGAGTGATGCATGTCGGCTATGACAGGTAAGTGGTTTAGGGTGGTTCTATGGAGATGGGGGGTGTTTGATGAAGTGTGTTAGGCCGAAGTTAGTGATGCATGTCGGCTAAGACAGGTAAGTGGTTTAGGGTGGTTATATTGATGTTGAGGGTGTTTTATGAAGTGTGTGATGCCGAAGTGAGTGATGCATGTCGTATATGACAACTAAGTGGTTTAGGGTGGTTCAATGGAGGTGGGGGGCGTTAGATGCACTGTATGAGTCCGAAGTGAGTGATGCATTTCGGCTATGATAGGTAAGTAGTTTAGGGTCGTTCTATGGTGGTTGGGGGTGTTAGATGCACTGTTTGAGTCTGAAGTGAGTGTTGCAAATCGGCTAAGACAGGTAAGTGGTTTAGGGTGGTTCTATGGAGGTGGGGGGTGTTTGATGAAGTTTGTGAGTCTGAAGTGAGTGATGCAAATCGGCTAAGACAGGTCAGTGGTTTAGGGTGGTTCTATGGAGGTGGGGGGTGTTTGATGAAGTGTGTGAGTCCAAAGTGAGTGATGCATGTCGGCTAAGACAGGTAAGTGGTTTAGGGTGGTTCTATGGAGGTGGGGGGTGTTTGATGAAGTGTGTGAGTCCGAAGTGAGTGATGCATGTCGGCTAAGACAGGTAAGTGGTTTAGGGTGGTTCTATGGAGGTGGGGGGTGTTTGATGAAGTGTTTGAACTGAAGTGAGTGATGCAAATCGTCTAAGACAAGTAAGTGGTAAAGCGTGGTTCTATGGAGGTGGGGGGTGTTTGATGAAGTGTGTGAGTCCGAAGTGAGTGATGCAAATCGGCTAAGACAGGTAAGTGGTTTACGGTGGATCTATGGAGGTGGGGGGTGTTTGATGAAGTGTGTGAGTCCGAAGTGAGTGATGCAAATCGGCTAAGAGAGGTAAGTGGTTTAGGGTGTTTCTATGGAGGTGGGGGGTGTTAGATGCACTGTTTGATTCCGAAGTGAGTGATGCATGTCGGCTATGACAGGTAAATGTTTTAGGGTGCTTCTATGGAGGTGGGGGGTGTTTAATGAAGTGTGTGAGTCCGAAGTGAGTGATGCAAATCGGCTAAGACAGGTAAGTGGTTTAGGGTGGTTCTATGGAGGTGGGGGTGTTAGATGCACTGTGTTAGGCCGAAGTGAGTAATGCATGCGGGCAATGACAGGTAAGTGGTTTATGGTGGTTCTATGGAGGTGAGGGCTGTTACATGCACTGGTTGAATCTGAAGTGATTGATGCAAATCGGCTAAGACAGGTAAGTGGTTTAGGGTGGTTCTATGGAGGTGGGGGGAGTTTGATCAAGTGTGTTAGGCCGAAGTGCGTGATGCATGTCGACTATGACAGGTAAGTGGTTTAGTGTGGTTCAATGGAGGTGGGGGGTGTTTGATGAAGTGTGTGAGTCCGAAGTGAGTGATGCAAATCGGCTAAGACAGGTAAGTGGTTTACGGTGGATCTATGGAGGTGGGGGGTGTTTGATGAAGTGTGTGAGTCCGAAGTGAGTGATGCATGTCGGCTAAGACAGGTAAGTGGTTTAGGGTGGTTCTATGGAGGTGGGGGGTGTTTGATGAAGTGTGTGAGTCCGAATTGAGTGATGCAAATCGGCTAAGACAGGTAAGTGGTTTAGTGTGGTTCTATGGAGGTGGGGGGTGTTTGATGAAGTGTGTGAGTCAGAAGTGAGTGATGCAAATCGGCTGAGACAGGTAAGTGTTTTAGGGTGGTTCTATGGAGGTGGGGGGAGTTAGATGCACTGTGTTAGGCTGAAGTGAGTGATGCATGTCGGCTATGACAGGTAAGTGGTTTAGGGTCGTTCTGTGGAGGTGGGGGTTGTTAGATGCACTGTGTTAGGCCGAAGTGAGTAATGCATGCGGGCAATGACAGGTAAGTGGTTTAGGGTGGTTCTATGGAGGTGAGGGCTGTTACATGCACTGGTTGAATCTGAAGTGAGTGATGCATGCCGGCTAAGACAGGTAAGTGGTTTAGGGTGGTTCTATGGAGGTGGGGTGTGTTTGATGAAGTGTGTTAGGCCGAAGTGAGTGATGCATGTCGACTATGACAGGTTAGTGGTTTAGTGTGGTTCAATGGCGGTGGGGGGTGCTAGATGCACTGTTTGAGTCCGAAGTGAGTGATGCATGTCGGCTATGACAGGTAAGTGGTTTATGGTGGTTCTATGGAGGTGGGGGGTGTTTGATGAAGTGTGTGAGTCCGAAGTGAGTGATGCAAATCGGCTAAGACAGGTAAGTGGTTTAGGGTGGTTCTATGGAGGTGGGGGGTGTTAGATGAAGTGTGTGAGGCCGAAGTGAGTGATGCATGTCGGCTAAGACAGGTAAGTGGTTTAGGGTGGTTCTATGGAGGTGGGGGGTGTTACATGCACTGTTTGAGTCCGAAGTGAGATTTGCATGTCGGCTATGTCAGGTAAGTGGTTTAGGGTGGTTCTATGGAGCTGGGGGGTGTTAGATGCACTGTGTTAGGCCGAAGTGAGTGATGCATGCCGGCTAAGACAGGTAAGTGGTTTAGGGTGGTTCAATGGAGGTGGGGGGTGTTAGATGCACTGTTTGATTCCGAAGTGAGTGATGCATGTCGGCTAAGACAGGTAAGTGGTTTAGGGTGGTTCTATGGAGGTGGGGGGTGTTTGATGAATTTTGTGTGTCCGAAGTGAGTGATGCAAATCGGCTATGACAGGTAAGTGGTTTGGGGTGGTTCTATGGTGGTGGGGGGTGCTAGATGCACTGTTTGAGTCCGAAGTGAGTGATGATGTCGGCTATGACAGGTAAGTGGTTTAGGGTGGTTCTATGGAGGTGGGGGGTGTTTGATGAAGTGTGTGAGTCCGAAGTGAGTGATGCAAATCGGCTAAGACAGGTAAGTGGTTTAGGGTGGATCTATGGAGGTGGGTGGTGTTAGATGAAGTGTGTGAGGCCGAAGTGAGTGATGCATGTCGGCTATGACTGGTAAGTGGTTTAGGGTGGTTCTATGGAAATGGGGGGTGTTTGATGAAGTGTGTTAGGCCGAAGTGAGTGATGCATTTCGGCTAATACAGGTAAGTGGTTTAGGGTGCTTCTATGGATGTGGGGGGTGTTTGATGAAGTGTTTGATGCCGAATTGAGTGATGCATGTCAGCAAAGACAGGTAAGTGGTTTAGGGTGGTTCAATGGATGTGGGGGGTGTTAGATGCACTGTTTGATTCCGAAGTGAGTGATGCATGTCGGCTATGACAGGTAAGTGGTTTATGGTGGTTCTGTGGAGGTGGGGGTGTAACATGCACTGTTTGAGTCCGAAGTGAGTGATGCGGATCAGCTAAGACAAGTAAGTGGTTTAGGGTGGTTCTATGGAGGTTGGGGTTGTTAGATGCACTGTTTGAGTCCGAAGTGAGTGTTGCAAATCGGCTAAGACAGGTAAGTGTTAAAGCTTGGTTCTATGGAGGTGGGGGGTGTTTGATGAAGTGTGTGAGTCCTAAGTTAGTGATGCAAATCGGCTAAGACAGTTAAGTGGTTTAGTGTGGTTCTATGGAGGTGGGGGTGTTTGATGAAGTGAGTGAGTCCGAAGTGAGTGAGGCAAATCGGCTAAGACAGTTAAGTGTTTTAGGGTGGTTCTATGGAGGTGGGGGGAGTTAGATGCACTGTGTTAGGCAGAAGTGAGTGATGCATGTCGGCTATGACAGGTCAGTGGTTTAGGGTGATTCTATGGAGGTGGGGCGTGTTTGATGAAGTGTGTGAGTCCGAAGTGAGTGATGCATGTCGGCTAAGACAGGTAAGTGGTTTAGGGTGGTTCTATGGAGGTGGGGGGTGTTTGATGAATTGTGTGTGTCCGAAGTGAGTGATGCAAATCGGCTATGAGAGGTAAGTGGTTTGGTGTGGTTCTATGGAGGTGGGGAGTGTTAGATGCACTGTGTTAGTCCGAAGTGAGTGATGCATGTCGGCTATGACAGGTAAGTGGTTTAGGGTGGTTCTGTGGAGGTGGGGGACGTTTGATGAAGTGTGTTAGGCTGAAGTGAGTGATGCATGTCGGCTATGACAGGTAAGTGGTTTAGGGTGGTTCTATGGAGATGGGGGGTGTTTGATGAAGTGTGTTAGGCCGAAGTTAGTGATGCATGTCGGCTAAGACAGGTAAGTGGTTTAGGGTGCTTCTATGGATGTGGGGGGTGTTTGATGAAGTGTTTGATGCCGAATTGAGTGATGCATGTCGGCAAAGACAGGTAAGTGGTTTAGGGTGGTTCAGTGGAGGTGGGGGGTGTTAGATGCACTGTTTGATTCCGAAGTGAGTGATGCATGTCGATAATGACAGGTAAGTGGTTTAGGGTGGTTCTATGGAGGTGGGGGGTGTTTGATGAAGTGTGTGAGTCCGAAGTGAGTGATGCAAATCGGCTAAGACAGGTAAGTGGTTTAGGGTGGTTCTATAGAGGTGGGTGGTGTTAGATGAAGTGTGTGAGGCCGAAGTGAGTGATGCATGTCGGCTAAGACAGGTAAGTGGTTTAGGGTGGTTCAATGGATGTGGGGGGTGTTAGATGCA
>NW_026249577.1:0-21491 GCF_019703515.2 Myxocyprinus asiaticus
CTCTTAAGAACTAATCTATATGGGGAAACCACTTTCCCCTAAGAGGGGTTATATATATATATATATATATAACCACACGCAACACTATCAATTTTCATTCAGGCCTAGTGGGTTGATGGTATTCAGGGACTGTATCCAATTATGTTCAGTTCTCTTTCTCTGCCCGTCTGACAAGGTGGGCTGTGTTTCAAGGCCATAGAAAGTATACTCCTTACAGTCCAGACCTTGAAAGTGCATATACAACATATTCGGGGTATTCCCTTTTCTAATATAGTCATGTTTTAAACGTGATTTACGAGCATTTCTCGTTTCCCCGATATAAATTTTTAGACAGTGTCTACATCTAATGGCATACACCACGTTAGGTGTATTCAACGTGATACGATGGGTCACAGGTAAGCCCTTTTTAGAGAAAACATTAAATAAAAAATTCGTCTGACTGAGTTCTAACACCTTTTTCTGTTGATCCCCTGTACTATTTCTCAAACGTGTATGTGCAAGAATATCTTGGAGGTTTTTATTCCTCCTCAGGGCCATAATGAGTCGGTATGAGTGCAGTTGAGGAAGGTGAGTTTGTGCTCTCTGAAAATTTTCCACTACTGTCCTTTGAAATGTCTTAACGCTATTTGAGAACGTAACAACCAAGGGAATGAAGGATGGCTGTTCTTCCCTATCTATATTGCGAATACTTATGCTATTCTGAAAGAGATCTTTGACTTCAGTTTTAATTTTTCATAGGTGTCTACTAGAATAGCCCCGTGGGTACAAGGCTTTGAATAAGACACTCGTGACTTCCTCTACATCACCAGCATAAGTACAAATACGCCAAAATCTAATAAGTTGGGCCTTAATGCCTTTAAATGTGTGGCGTGGGTGGAAAGACATGCTCCTCTGCATAAACTATCAGTTTCTTTGAAATACACTTTTGTTGCCAATTTCTTGGTCTGGGCTTGTACGTCTCCATCTATGAAAAATACCAAATTGTCTAAAAAAAAATATTTTCTCCTCCTGTAAATTGTTTTAATGTTATTCTCGGGTGATGTAAATTGAGGATATTTACAAACTCAAGCAAGGATTCTCTGGTGTTTAGCCATAGCCCAAACAAGTCATCAAGATACCTCAGATATAGAAACTGTGTTTTGTGGTAACGCTGAAAAACCTCCGCCTCCCATTCCGCAAGGTAAATATCGACGTACGCAGGTGAATACTTCCTCCCCATTGCACAATCACACATCTGCACATAAAATGTACCATTGAGCTCAAAATCATTACGAGTTAATATAATTTTAAGGAGACTCAAAATAGCATTTTCCAGTCTCTCTGCTACAGGGAATCGGCGTAATGCCTTTTTATAGCTCAAAGTCCCCGACCTGTTTTGATATTTGTGTAGGTAGTCCACATCAATGGAGAATAAAAAGGAATTAATGGGCACAATAAGTGATCTTAGCTTTGAGACAAAGGCATATGAGTCTTGTACATAGCTGGGGTGAGTTTGAGCCAATGGATTAATATAGTAATCAATAAATTCAGCTATTCTACTTGACTCTGAACCACAACCACTCACTATTGGTCTCCCTTTAGGTAGCACATAAGTGATGGTCCAAGAATCTGGTGACTTGTGAATCTTGGGTAATAAAAAAAATTGTCTGGGTCTTGGATCATCAGGGCCATATAAATAGTCCTGTTATTGTTTTTTGTTTATATAACCTCCCCAGTACAATTCATTTACGCTCTAATGCATTTTTGTGTTTCATGTTGAAGTAGGGTTTCCAGAGGGGCATAATACGACGTATCCTCTAGCTGTCAGTAGGCCTCCCGAAGGTAATGTGCTCTGTTTTGAATAACTTTGTCCCCCCTTATCTGCTGGTTTGATAATGTTAAAGTTATCTACTAATTCTCTCAGTGCGTGTCTCTGATTAGGGCTAGTATTGGACACAGTTAGGGGTTAGGGATAGGGTTAGGTTAGGGGTAGGGGAAGTCCCACCTAAAGGTGTTTAAAACCTTCAGTGGGAACTTCCTAGGCATGGGCACAGTTATTCAGTTATACATCTTCAACACACTACCATTCATCAGATTCACTCCTAAGGGACATGCATAAAGTACCCAAATTGAAATTAGGGTATAAACAATTTCTGGACTACAAATTTAATTATAAACGAACCCTGTCTACCAGAAGAAAAAAGATTAGGGTTAGGCTCCCTAAGTAGAGGAGGAAAGGGGGAAGTTAAAGTTAGGGTTAGATAAAGTTTAGAAAAGAGAGTAACACTTCTGGATACCTAGATCCCTAGTTGGTGTTTTTTTTTTTTGGGGGGGGGGGGATGAGGGGAAAGGAATATATAATTAACCCAACAATAACCTCTAACTCCTTCCATTCTATATACAGGTATCAAATACTGGAGAAAAAAACCCTGCTATAAAGACCCTAATTTTGGACACTGCTAAGAACAGGAGGTGAAAGAGGACAACACCCTTACTTCAAAAGACCTGATATAATAACTAGATGAATTTCTATCTTCAAAAAAAAGAGATTGATCCCCCATCTAGCGACCACCCCAGATGGAGAACAGAAAATGGACCCAAAAGTGCCCCCACGTGATAAAAGAGAATTGAATGTGGTCTTAACCATTTCAAGAATATACAACTAACCTTTCTTAATTTAAAATGTTTTAGTGCTCTGGCTGTTAACAGTACCTCCAAGACTCTCCTCCCCAGACATCACTCTGAAAATTTTTTGGGGGTTAGGATAGAGGGATGAAAACCACCATGCTCATGCCGGATTGCCATCACTTTTGCCAGGAAGGTGGCAGAGGCACAAAAGCAAGACCTACCCCCCCCTTTTTCAAGGGTGCTCTTTCCAGTGGTGCTACTGCCAAGTCTCTTTGAGGTCAGTGAGTGCCTCAACCCAATTGGCCCTCATAAGAGGTGTCATTTACCATCTTAGAGACTCAGCAGCCACAACACACTACAATTGCACTGCTGGGATTTGAACCCAGGATCTGCTGTTTATTAGACAGGCACTTTAACCAACTAAGCCACAGCACCTTCTCCTGCAAAGTTTCCATGGGAGGGTGACTAAGAAGAGCAAAACGTCCAGAAGAGAGGTCATCAGATCAAGGAATAGGCCATGCTATTGAGAGCATGAAAGTGTTTGTTTGAGAAGAGTTTTGGTGGTCAGATAGACTTGTTCGTTGGCCAAGTGTGATTAGCAAAATGTCTAAGGCAGTGACTCTGGTGGGACTTGAACCCACAACCTTTGAATGGCCACATTTTGCAATCTAGAAGTCCAATGCGCTATCCATTGCGCCACAGAGCCCACATTATGCACCTTGTTGTGTCTCCAACACTCTGAGGTTACACTCTCTGTGGTAAGGAAATCAACTTCCCAAGAATTAAGAACTGAATGCACTTTCAAAAGATGTCAGGACCTCCTGTCCTCAGGAGGGGCCAGATAGCACAGTCACTGCCAGATAAGCACTGCTAAGATTTGAAACCAGGATCTCCTGTTTATAAGGAAGGTACCTTGACCAGCTCAATCACAGTACCCTGTTGGAAAAGTGTGTTAGCATCTCAGAGTATCATTAAAATACAGCCAAGGAAAGATTTGTGAACAGGATTGGCTTGTACCCTTGATGAGTGCAGCAAATTTACTTGAGTAACCTTTTTCTGTAGGGTTAGGTTAGGGTTAGGGTTAGGTTAGGGAATTGTAAGATCCTAAGCCTAGGCCCCAAAGGACCCAGGCCCGGTTGTGCACAGGCCTTCTCTCAACTGGTCGCTTCCAGTGGGCCCAAAGCTCTGGTGAGAGGACCAAGCAGAGAGCCCCAGCCACCCAGTCTGTGTTGACTCCAACACATAAGCTAATAATATTTTTTTGTGGGTTGAAATAAGTAGGGCTGCATCAGGTGGGGTTAGGATTAGGCAAGATTAGGATTAGAAAACAAACCATTTCCCTTGGTAGCAAAAAGGAATAGGTCTAATTGTACTAAAGCTTAGAGCAGTATCGAGGCTCCATCTAGTGGTCATTTTAAAGCAACTTCATCTTCTGCTGCATAAAGTCAGCAACATATTGCTGTATTTCATTCCTACTCTAAGGCTGTAAACAACAAATAAAATAAGTGAACCAAAGTAAATAGAGCAAGACCTGCCATAACTCTGAGGCAATAGCTGTTAGTACCCAAACTGGTTTAAGGTATTTTTAAAAAAAAAAAAAAAATTTCCCACTGCAGTGCAAATTGCAAAACCTTACTTGTTTCAGGGCATGCGATGCAAAATACAAA
This sequence comes from Myxocyprinus asiaticus, assembly GCF_019703515.2. Classification (NCBI taxonomy): domain Eukaryota; kingdom Metazoa; phylum Chordata; class Actinopteri; order Cypriniformes; family Catostomidae; genus Myxocyprinus; species Myxocyprinus asiaticus. The sequence continues at coordinate 4,275 of NW_026249577.1, forward strand.
AGCGCTGCCATGATATCAAGGATCCCCTCAGAATTTTAAATCTGCACTGTCTTGACATTATTCTAAAAAAATGTGGGAAGCAATTCAGGTTAACGTAATAGGGATATTTCAAAGTCTGTTAAAAGCAATACTCTTCCTTCCGCCAGTTGGTGGCGCTACAACCGTGACATGTCCACAGTGTTGCAGCAAAGGCTGTCCGTTTAACGGGTCACTACATGAAGCCAGACAAAACGAATGCAAGTCTGTGACACAGTGTTGACTCCTGTTTCTGTTTTCCCACAGGGTGGCAGTCTACACAACATGAGTCTATGGGAAAATCTTTTTTTTTTTTTTTTTTTTTTTTTTTTTTGGATGGCTGCTATTCCAACGGTGCTGGGAGTCAGGCCTGCCTGGGGTTTTTCAGGGTGGCCAAGAACACCAGCGTTAGTCCCATGACTCTGGGGGGGTTAGGGTTAGTAAGGGTTGGGTTAGGTTTTAGGGGAAGTCCCACCTCCAGGTTTTTAAATCCTTCGGTGGGAACTTCCTAGGTATGGGCACAGTTATTCAGTTATACATTCTCAACACCCTACCATTCATCAGATTCACTCCTGAGGTATGTACATAAATTCTGGATTAGGAATTTTATTATAAAAAAAAACCCTGTCTACCAGAAGAAAAAAGATTAGGGTTAAGCTCCTTAAGTAGAGGAGGAAAGGGGGAGGTTAAGGTTAGGGGTTAGATAAGGTTTAGGACAAAGAGTAACACTTCTGGATACCTAGATCCCTATTTTTTTGGGGGGGGGGAATAGGGAAAGGAATATATAATTAACCCAACAATAACCTCTAACTCCTTTCATTCTATATACAGGTATCAAATACTGGAGAAAAAAACCCTGCTATAAAGACCCTAATTTTGGACGCTGCTAAGAACAGGAGGTAAAAGAGGACAACAACCTTCCTTCAAAGGACCTGATATAATAACTAGATGAATTTCTATCTTCAAAAAAGAGATTGATTCCCCCATCTAGTGACCACCCCAGATGGAGAACAGAAAATGGACCCAAAAGGGCCCCTACATAATAAAAGTAAGAATTTAATGTGGTCTTAACCATTTCAAGAGTATAAAACTAACCTTTCTTAATTTAAAATTTTAGCGCTCTGGCTGTTAAAAATACCTCCAAGACTCTCCAGACATCACTCAAAACATTATTTTGGGTTATGTTATATAAGTGCTTCAAGGAAGGGTTAAGTGCTCACACCATCACAACAAAAAACAAATATCATTCTATTAATAAAATTAGTAAATTACAAAATTCATTTTACACACTCAGTGCACAAGCAGACACCAAACCAATAAAAACAAAATATAATTTATTTTAACATTTTTAATTAAATACAAGAGAAAGAAAAATCATTAAGTGCTAGGTTAAAAGTTTGTTTTATTTCACATAATTGTGATATGACTGAGGGGCTAATTACCACAAAGATTAAGGAGAGAAGAGTCATCAGAGGCACAACACCAGAGCACCCAAACTAAAGGTAAGATATAATCTCGCTTTCAAATTTCTAGAGACTGTTACCATATGGTTTAAAAACCCATGTCCAATTCTCTTAAGAACTAATCTATATGGGGAAACCACTTTCCCCTAAGAGGGGTTATATATATATATATATATATAACCACACGCAACACTATCAATTTTCATTCAGGCCTAGTGGGTTGATGGTATTCAGGGACTGTATCCAATTATGTTCAGTTCTCTTTCTCTGCCCGTCTGACAAGGTGGGCTGTGTTTCAAGGCCATAGAAAGTATACTCCTTACAGTCCAGACCTTGAAAGTGCATATACAACATATTCGGGGTATTCCCTTTTCTAATATAATCATGTTTTAAACGTGATTTACGAGCATTTCTCGTTTCCCCGATATAAATTTTTAGACAGTGTCTACATCTAATGGCATACACCACGTTAGGTGTATTCAACGTGATACGATGGGTCACAGGTAAGCCCTTTTTAGAGAAAACATTAAATAAAAAATTCGTCTGACTGAGTTCTAACACCTTTTTCTGTTGATCCCCTGTACTATTTCTCAAACGTGTATGTGCAAGAATATCTTGGAGGTTTTTATTCCTCCTCAGGGCCATAATGAGTCGGTATGAGTGCAGTTGAGGAAGGTGAGTTTGTGCTCTCTGAAAATTTTCCACTACTGTCCTTTGAAATGTCTTAACGCTATTTGAGAACGTAACAACCAAGGGAATGAAGGATGGCTGTTCTTCCCTATCTATATTGCGAATACTTATGCTATTCTGAAAGAGATCTTTGACTTCAGTTTTAATTTTTCATAGGTGTCTACTAGAATAGCCCCGCGGGTACAAGGCTTTGAATAAGACACTCGTGACTTCCTCTACATCACCAGCATAAGTACAAATACGCCAAAATCTAATAAGTTGGGCCTTAATGCCTTTAAATGTGTGGCGTGGGTGGAAAGACATGCTCCTCTGCATAAACTATCAGTTTCTTTGAAATACACTTTTGTTGCCAATTTCTTGGTCTGGGCTTGTACGTCTCCATCTATGAAAAATACCAAATTGTCTAAAAAAAAATATTTTCTCCTCCTGTAAATTGTTTTAATGTTATTCTCGGGTGATGTAAATTGAGGATATTTACAAACTCAAGCAAGGATTCTCTGGTGTCTAGCCATAGCCCAAACAAGTCATCAAGATACCTCAGATATAGAAACTGTGTTTTGTGGTAACGCTGAAAAACCTCCGCCTCCCATTCCGCAAGGTAAATATCGACGTACGCAGGTGAATACTTCCTCCCCATTGCACAATCACACATCTGCACATAAAATTTACCATTGAGCTCAAAATCATTACGAGTTAATATAATTTTAAGGAGACTCAAAATAGCATTTTCCAGTCTCTCTGCTACAGGGAATCGGCGTAATGCCTTTTTATAGCTCAAAGTCCCCGACCTGTTTTGATATTTGTGTAGGTAGTCCACATCAATGGAGAATAAAAAGGAATTAATGGGCACAATAAGTGATCTTAGCTTTGAGACAAAGGCATATGAGTCTTGTACATAGCTGGGGTGAGTTTGAGCCAATGGATTAATATAGTAATCAATAAATTCAGCTATTCTACTTGACTCTGAACCACAACCACTCACTATTGGTCTCCCTTTAGGTAGCACATAAGTGATGGTCCAAGAATCTGGTGACTTGTGAATCTTGGGTAATAAAAAAAATTGTCTGGGTCTTGGATCATCAGGGCCATATAAATAGTCCTGTTATTGTTTTTTGTTTATATAACCTCCCCAGTACAATTCATTTACGCTCTAATGCATTTTTGTGTTTCATGTTGAAGTGGGGCTTCCAGAGGGGCATAATACGACGTATCCTCTAGCTGTCAGTAGGCCTCCCGAAGGTAATGTGCTCTGTCTTGAATAACTTTGTCCCCCCTTATCTGCTGGTTTGATAATGTTAAAGTTATCTACTAATTCTCTCAGTGCGTGTCTCTGATTAGGGCTAGTATTGGACACAGTTAGGGGTTAGGGATAGGGTTAGGTTAGGGGTAGGGGAAGTCCCACCTAAAGGTGTTTAAAACCTTCAGTGGGAACTTCCTAGGCATGGGCACAGTTATTCAGTTATACATCTTCAACACACTACCATTCATCAGATTCACTCCTAAGGGACATGCATAAAGTACCCAAATTGAAATTAGGGTATAAACAATTTCTGGACTACAAATTTAATTATAAACGAACCCTGTCTACCAGAAGAAAAAAGATTAGGGTTAGGCTCCCTAAGTAGAGGAGGAAAGGGGGAAGTTAAAGTTAGGGTTAGATAAAGTTTAGAAAAGAGAGTAACACTTCTGGATACCTAGATCCCTAGTTGGTGTTTTTTTTTTTTTGGGGGGGGGGGGATGAGGGGAAAGGAATATATAATTAACCCAACAATAACCTCTAACTCCTTCCATTCTATATACAGGTATCAAATACTGGAGAAAAAAACCCTGCTATAAAGACCCTAATTTTGGACACTGCTAAGAACAGGAGGTGAAAGAGGACAACACCCTTACTTCAAAAGACCTGATATAATAACTAGATGAATTTCTATCTTCAAAAAAAGAGATTGATCCCCCATCTAGCGACCACCCCAGAAGGAGAACAGAAAATGGACCCAAAAGTGCCCCCACGTGATAAAAGAGAATTGAATGTGGTCTTAACCATTTCAAGAATATACAACTAACCTTTCTTAATTTAAAATGTTTTAGTGCTCTGGCTGTTAACAGTACCTCCAAGACTCTCCTCCCCAGACATCACTCTGAAAATTTTTTGGGGGTTAGGATAGAGGGATGAAAACCACCATGCTCATGCCGGATTGCCATCACTTTTGCCAGGAAGGTGGCAGAGGCACAAAAGCAAGACCTACCCCCCTTTTTTCAAGGGTGCTCTTTCCAGTGGTGCTACTGCCAAGTCTCTTTGAGGTCAGTGAGTGCCTCAACCCAATTGGCCCTCATAAGAGGTGTCATTTACCATCTTAGAGACTCAGCAGCCACAACACACTACAATTGCACTGCTGGGATTTGAACCCAGGATCTGCTGTTTATTAGACAGGCACTTTAACCAACTAAGCCACAGCACCTTCTCCTGCAAAGTTTCCATGGGAGGGTGACTAAGAAGAGCAAAACGTCCAGAAGAGAGGTCATCAGATCAAGGAATAGGCCATGCTATTGAGAGCATGAAAGTGTTTGTTTGAGAAGAGTTTTGGTGGTCAGATAGACTTGTTCGTTGGCCAAGTGTGATTAGCAAAATGTCTAAGGCAGTGACTCTGGTGGGACTTGAACCCACAACCTTTGAATGGCCACATTTTGCAATCTAGAAGTCCAATGCGCTATCCATTGCGCCACAGAGCCCACATTATGCACCTTGTTGTGTCTCCAACACTCTGAGGTTACACTCTCTGTGGTAAGGAAATCAACTTCCCAAGAATTAAGAACTGAATGCACTTTCAAAAGATGTCAGGACCTCCTGTCCTCAGGAGGGGCCAGATAGCACAGTCACTGCCAGATAAGCACTGCTAAGATTTGAAACCAGGATCTCCTGTTTATAAGGAAGGTACCTTGACCAGCTCAATCACAGTACCCTGTTGGAAAAGTGTGTTAGCATCTCAGAGTATCATTAAAATACAGCCAAGGAAAGATTTGTGAACAGGATTGGCTTGTACCCTTGATGAGTGAAGCAAATTTACTTGAGTAACCTTTTTCTGTAGGGTTAGGTTAGGGTTAGGGTTAGGGTTAGGTTAGGGAATTGTAAGATCCTAAGCCTAGGCCCCAAAGGACCCAGGCCCGGTTGTGCACAGGCCTTCTCTCAACTGGTCGCTTCCAGTGGGCCCAAAGCTCTGGTGAGAGGACCAAGCAGAGAGCCCCAGCCACCCAGTCTGTGTTGACTCCAACACATAAGCTAATAATATTTTTTTGTGGGTTGAAATAAGTAGGGCTGCATCAGGTGGGGTTAGGATTAGGCAAGATTAGGATTAGAAAACAAACCATTTCCCTTGGTAGCAAAAAGGAATAGGTCTAATTGTACTAAAGCTTAGAGCAGTATCGAGGCTCCATCTAGTGGTCATTTTAAAGCAACTTCATCTTCTGCTGCATAAAGTCAGCAACATATTGCTGTATTTCATTCCTACTCTAAGGCTGTAAACAACAAATAAAATAAGTGAACCAAAGTAAATAGAGCAAGACCTGCCATAACTCTGAGGCAATAGCTGTTAGTACCCAAACTGGTTTAAGGTATTTTTAAAAAAAAAAAAAAATTTCCCACTGCAGTGCAAATTGCAAAACCTTACTTGTTTCAGGGCATGCGATGCAAAATACAAAAGCGCTGCCATGATATCAAGGATCCCCTCAGAATTTTAAATCTGCACTGTCTTGACATTATTCTAAAAAAATGTGGGAAGCAATTCAGGTTAACGTAATAGGGATATTTCAAAGTCTGTTAAAAGCAATACTCTTCCTTCCGCCAGTTGGTGGCGCTACAACCGTGACATGTCCACAGTGTTGCAGCAAAGGCTGTCCGTTTAACGGGTCACTACATGAAGCCAGACAAAACGAATGCAAGTCTGTGACACAGTGTTGACTCCTGTTTCTGTTTTCCCACAGGGTGGCAGTCTACACAACATGAGTCTATGGGAAAATCTTTTTTTTTTTTTTTTTTTTTTTTTTTTTTGGATGGCTGCTATTCCAACGGTGCTGGGAGTCAGGCCTGCCTGGGGTTTTTCAGGGTGGCCAAGAACACCAGCGTTAGTCCCATGACTCTGGGGGGGTTAGGGTTAGTAAGGGTTGGGTTAGGTTTTAGGGGAAGTCCCACCTCCAGGTTTTTAAATCCTTCGGTGGGAACTTCCTAGGTATGGGCACAGTTATTCAGTTATACATTCTCAACACCCTACCATTCATCAGATTCACTCCTGAGGTATGTACATAAATTCTGGATTAGGAATTTTATTATAAAAAAAAACCCTGTCTACCAGAAGAAAAAAGATTAGGGTTAAGCTCCTTAAGTAGAGGAGGAAAGGGGGAGGTTAAGGTTAGGGGTTAGATAAGGTTTAGGACAAAGAGTAACACTTCTGGATACCTAGATCCCTATTTTTTTGGGGGGGGGAATAGGGAAAGGAATATATAATTAACCCAACAATAACCTCTAACTCCTTTCATTCTATATACAGGTATCAAATACTGGAGAAAAAAACCCTGCTATAAAGACCCTAATTTTGGACGCTGCTAAGAACAGGAGGTAAAAGAGGACAACAACCTTCCTTCAAAGGACCTGATATAATAACTAGATGAATTTCTATCTTCAAAAAAGAGATTGATTCCCCCATCTAGTGACCACCCCAGATGGAGAACAGAAAATGGACCCAAAAGGGCCCCTACATAATAAAAGTAAGAATTTAATGTGGTCTTAACCATTTCAAGAGTATAAAACTAACCTTTCTTAATTTAAAATTTTAGCGCTCTGGCTGTTAAAAATACCTCCAAGACTCTCCAGACATCACTCAAAACATTATTTTGGGTTATGTTATATAAGTGCTTCAAGGAAGGGTTAAGTGCTCACACCATCACAACAAAAAACAAATATCATTCTATTAATAAAATTAGTAAATTACAAAATTCATTTTACACACTCAGTGCACAAGCAGACACCAAACCAATAAAAACAAAATATAATTTATTTTAACATTTTTAATTAAATACAAGAGAAAGAAAAATCATTAAGTGCTAGGTTAAAAGTTTGTTTTATTTCACATAATTGTGATATGACTGAGGGGCTAATTACCACAAAGATTAAGGAGAGAAGAGTCATCAGAGGCACAACACCAGAGCACCCAAACTAAAGGTAAGATATAATCTCGCTTTCAAATTTCTAGAGACTGTTACCATATGGTTTAAAAACCCATGTCCAATTCTCTTAAGAACTAATCTATATGGGGAAACCACTTTCCCCTAAGAGGGGTTATATATATATATATATATATAACCACACGCAACACTATCAATTTTCATTCAGGCCTAGTGGGTTGATGGTATTCAGGGACTGTATCCAATTATGTTCAGTTCTCTTTCTCTGCCCGTCTGACAAGGTGGGCTGTGTTTCAAGGCCATAGAAAGTATACTCCTTACAGTCCAGACCTTGAAAGTGCATATACAACATATTCGGGGTATTCCCTTTTCTAATATAATCATGTTTTAAACGTGATTTACGAGCATTTCTCGTTTCCCCGATATAAATTTTTAGACAGTGTCTACATCTAATGGCATACACCACGTTAGGTGTATTCAACGTGATACGATGGGTCACAGGTAAGCCCTTTTTAGAGAAAACATTAAATAAAAAATTCGTCTGACTGAGTTCTAACACCTTTTTCTGTTGATCCCCTGTACTATTTCTCAAACGTGTATGTGCAAGAATATCTTGGAGGTTTTTATTCCTCCTCAGGGCCATAATGAGTCGGTATGAGTGCAGTTGAGGAAGGTGAGTTTGTGCTCTCTGAAAATTTTCCACTACTGTCCTTTGAAATGTCTTAACGCTATTTGAGAACGTAACAACCAAGGGAATGAAGGATGGCTGTTCTTCCCTATCTATATTGCGAATACTTATGCTATTCTGAAAGAGATCTTTGACTTCAGTTTTAATTTTTCATAGGTGTCTACTAGAATAGCCCCGCGGGTACAAGGCTTTGAATAAGACACTCGTGACTTCCTCTACATCACCAGCATAAGTACAAATACGCCAAAATCTAATAAGTTGGGCCTTAATGCCTTTAAATGTGTGGCGTGGGTGGAAAGACATGCTCCTCTGCATAAACTATCAGTTTCTTTGAAATACACTTTTGTTGCCAATTTCTTGGTCTGGGCTTGTACGTCTCCATCTATGAAAAATACCAAATTGTCTAAAAAAAAATATTTTCTCCTCCTGTAAATTGTTTTAATGTTATTCTCGGGTGATGTAAATTGAGGATATTTACAAACTCAAGCAAGGATTCTCTGGTGTCTAGCCATAGCCCAAACAAGTCATCAAGATACCTCAGATATAGAAACTGTGTTTTGTGGTAACGCTGAAAAACCTCCGCCTCCCATTCCGCAAGGTAAATATCGACGTACGCAGGTGAATACTTCCTCCCCATTGCACAATCACACATCTGCACATAAAATTTACCATTGAGCTCAAAATCATTACGAGTTAATATAATTTTAAGGAGACTCAAAATAGCATTTTCCAGTCTCTCTGCTACAGGGAATCGGCGTAATGCCTTTTTATAGCTCAAAGTCCCCGACCTGTTTTGATATTTGTGTAGGTAGTCCACATCAATGGAGAATAAAAAGGAATTAATGGGCACAATAAGTGATCTTAGCTTTGAGACAAAGGCATATGAGTCTTGTACATAGCTGGGGTGAGTTTGAGCCAATGGATTAATATAGTAATCAATAAATTCAGCTATTCTACTTGACTCTGAACCACAACCACTCACTATTGGTCTCCCTTTAGGTAGCACATAAGTGATGGTCCAAGAATCTGGTGACTTGTGAATCTTGGGTAATAAAAAAAATTGTCTGGGTCTTGGATCATCAGGGCCATATAAATAGTCCTGTTATTGTTTTTTGTTTATATAACCTCCCCAGTACAATTCATTTACGCTCTAATGCATTTTTGTGTTTCATGTTGAAGTGGGGCTTCCAGAGGGGCATAATACGACGTATCCTCTAGCTGTCAGTAGGCCTCCCGAAGGTAATGTGCTCTGTCTTGAATAACTTTGTCCCCCCTTATCTGCTGGTTTGATAATGTTAAAGTTATCTACTAATTCTCTCAGTGCGTGTCTCTGATTAGGGCTAGTATTGGACACAGTTAGGGGTTAGGGATAGGGTTAGGTTAGGGGTAGGGGAAGTCCCACCTAAAGGTGTTTAAAACCTTCAGTGGGAACTTCCTAGGCATGGGCACAGTTATTCAGTTATACATCTTCAACACACTACCATTCATCAGATTCACTCCTAAGGGACATGCATAAAGTACCCAAATTGAAATTAGGGTATAAACAATTTCTGGACTACAAATTTAATTATAAACGAACCCTGTCTACCAGAAGAAAAAAGATTAGGGTTAGGCTCCCTAAGTAGAGGAGGAAAGGGGGAAGTTAAAGTTAGGGTTAGATAAAGTTTAGAAAAGAGAGTAACACTTCTGGATACCTAGATCCCTAGTTGGTGTTTTTTTTTTTTTGGGGGGGGGGGATGAGGGGAAAGGAATATATAATTAACCCAACAATAACCTCTAACTCCTTCCATTCTATATACAGGTATCAAATACTGGAGAAAAAAACCCTGCTATAAAGACCCTAATTTTGGACACTGCTAAGAACAGGAGGTGAAAGAGGACAACACCCTTACTTCAAAAGACCTGATATAATAACTAGATGAATTTCTATCTTCAAAAAAAGAGATTGATCCCCCATCTAGCGACCACCCCAGAAGGAGAACAGAAAATGGACCCAAAAGTGCCCCCACGTGATAAAAGAGAATTGAATGTGGTCTTAACCATTTCAAGAATATACAACTAACCTTTCTTAATTTAAAATGTTTTAGTGCTCTGGCTGTTAACAGTACCTCCAAGACTCTCCTCCCCAGACATCACTCTGAAAATTTTTTGGGGGTTAGGATAGAGGGATGAAAACCACCATGCTCATGCCGGATTGCCATCACTTTTGCCAGGAAGGTGGCAGAGGCACAAAAGCAAGACCTACCCCCCTTTTTTCAAGGGTGCTCTTTCCAGTGGTGCTACTGCCAAGTCTCTTTGAGGTCAGTGAGTGCCTCAACCCAATTGGCCCTCATAAGAGGTGTCATTTACCATCTTAGAGACTCAGCAGCCACAACACACTACAATTGCACTGCTGGGATTTGAACCCAGGATCTGCTGTTTATTAGACAGGCACTTTAACCAACTAAGCCACAGCACCTTCTCCTGCAAAGTTTCCATGGGAGGGTGACTAAGAAGAGCAAAACGTCCAGAAGAGAGGTCATCAGATCAAGGAATAGGCCATGCTATTGAGAGCATGAAAGTGTTTGTTTGAGAAGAGTTTTGGTGGTCAGATAGACTTGTTCGTTGGCCAAGTGTGATTAGCAAAATGTCTAAGGCAGTGACTCTGGTGGGACTTGAACCCACAACCTTTGAATGGCCACATTTTGCAATCTAGAAGTCCAATGCGCTATCCATTGCGCCACAGAGCCCACATTATGCACCTTGTTGTGTCTCCAACACTCTGAGGTTACACTCTCTGTGGTAAGGAAATCAACTTCCCAAGAATTAAGAACTGAATGCACTTTCAAAAGATGTCAGGACCTCCTGTCCTCAGGAGGGGCCAGATAGCACAGTCACTGCCAGATAAGCACTGCTAAGATTTGAAACCAGGATCTCCTGTTTATAAGGAAGGTACCTTGACCAGCTCAATCACAGTACCCTGTTGGAAAAGTGTGTTAGCATCTCAGAGTATCATTAAAATACAGCCAAGGAAAGATTTGTGAACAGGATTGGCTTGTACCCTTGATGAGTGAAGCAAATTTACTTGAGTAACCTTTTTCTGTAGGGTTAGGTTAGGGTTAGGGTTAGGGTTAGGTTAGGGAATTGTAAGATCCTAAGCCTAGGCCCCAAAGGACCCAGGCCCGGTTGTGCACAGGCCTTCTCTCAACTGGTCGCTTCCAGTGGGCCCAAAGCTCTGGTGAGAGGACCAAGCAGAGAGCCCCAGCCACCCAGTCTGTGTTGACTCCAACACATAAGCTAATAATATTTTTTTGTGGGTTGAAATAAGTAGGGCTGCATCAGGTGGGGTTAGGATTAGGCAAGATTAGGATTAGAAAACAAACCATTTCCCTTGGTAGCAAAAAGGAATAGGTCTAATTGTACTAAAGCTTAGAGCAGTATCGAGGCTCCATCTAGTGGTCATTTTAAAGCAACTTCATCTTCTGCTGCATAAAGTCAGCAACATATTGCTGTATTTCATTCCTACTCTAAGGCTGTAAACAACAAATAAAATAAGTGAACCAAAGTAAATAGAGCAAGACCTGCCATAACTCTGAGGCAATAGCTGTTAGTACCCAAACTGGTTTAAGGTATTTTTAAAAAAAAAAAAAAATTTCCCACTGCAGTGCAAATTGCAAAACCTTACTTGTTTCAGGGCATGCGATGCAAAATACAAAAGCGCTGCCATGATATCAAGGATCCCCTCAGAATTTTAAATCTGCACTGTCTTGACATTATTCTAAAAAAATGTGGGAAGCAATTCAGGTTAACGTAATAGGGATATTTCAAAGTCTGTTAAAAGCAATACTCTTCCTTCCGCCAGTTGGTGGCGCTACAACCGTGACATGTCCACAGTGTTGCAGCAAAGGCTGTCCGTTTAACGGGTCACTACATGAAGCCAGACAAAACGAATGCAAGTCTGTGACACAGTGTTGACTCCTGTTTCTGTTTTCCCACAGGGTGGCAGTCTACACAACATGAGTCTATGGGAAAATCTTTTTTTTTTTTTTTTTTTTTTTTTTTTTGGATGGCTGCTATTCCAACGGTGCTGGGAGTCAGGCCTGCCTGGGGTTTTTCAGGGTGGCCAAGAACACCAGCGTTAGTCCCATGACTCTGGGGGGGTTAGGGTTAGTAAGGGTTGGGTTAGGTTTTAGGGGAAGTCCCACCTCCAGGTTTTTAAATCCTTCGGTGGGAACTTCCTAGGTATGGGCACAGTTATTCAGTTATACATTCTCAACACCCTACCATTCATCAGATTCACTCCTGAGGTATGTACATAAATTCTGGATTAGGAATTTTATTATAAAAAAAAACCCTGTCTACCAGAAGAAAAAAGATTAGGGTTAAGCTCCTTAAGTAGAGGAGGAAAGGGGGAGGTTAAGGTTAGGGGTTAGATAAGGTTTAGGACAAAGAGTAACACTTCTGGATACCTAGATCCCTATTTTTTTGGGGGGGGGGAATAGGGAAAGGAATATATAATTAACCCAACAATAACCTCTAACTCCTTTCATTCTATATACAGGTATCAAATACTGGAGAAAAAAACCCTGCTATAAAGACCCTAATTTTGGACGCTGCTAAGAACAGGAGGTAAAAGAGGACAACAACCTTCCTTCAAAGGACCTGATATAATAACTAGATGAATTTCTATCTTCAAAAAAGAGATTGATTCCCCCATCTAGTGACCACCCCAGATGGAGAACAGAAAATGGACCCAAAAGGGCCCCTACATAATAAAAGTAAGAATTTAATGTGGTCTTAACCATTTCAAGAGTATAAAACTAACCTTTCTTAATTTAAAATTTTAGCGCTCTGGCTGTTAAAAATACCTCCAAGACTCTCCAGACATCACTCAAAACATTATTTTGGGTTATGTTATATAAGTGCTTCAAGGAAGGGTTAAGTGCTCACACCATCACAACAAAAAACAAATATCATTCTATTAATAAAATTAGTAAATTACAAAATTCATTTTACACACTCAGTGCACAAGCAGACACCAAACCAATAAAAACAAAATATAATTTATTTTAACATTTTTAATTAAATACAAGAGAAAGAAAAATCATTAAGTGCTAGGTTAAAAGTTTGTTTTATTTCACATAATTGTGATATGACTGAGGGGCTAATTACCACAAAGATTAAGGAGAGAAGAGTCATCAGAGGCACAACACCAGAGCACCCAAACTAAAGGTAAGATATAATCTCGCTTTCAAATTTCTAGAGACTGTTACCATATGGTTTAAAAACCCATGTCCAATTCTCTTAAGAACTAATCTATATGGGGAAACCACTTTCCCCTAAGAGGGGTTATATATATATATATAACCACACGCAACACTATCAATTTTCATTCAGGCCTAGTGGGTTGATGGTATTCAGGGACTGTATCCAATTATGTTCAGTTCTCTTTCTCTGCCCGTCTGACAAGGTGGGCTGTGTTTCAAGGCCATAGAAAGTATACTCCTTACAGTCCAGACCTTGAAAGTGCATATACAACATATTCGGGGTATTCCCTTTTCTAATATAATCATGTTTTAAACGTGATTTACGAGCATTTCTCGTTTCCCCGATATAAATTTTTAGACAGTGTCTACATCTAATGGCATACACCACGTTAGGTGTATTCAACGTGATACGATGGGTCACAGGTAAGCCCTTTTTAGAGAAAACATTAAATAAAAAATTCGTCTGACTGAGTTCTAACACCTTTTTCTGTTGATCCCCTGTACTATTTCTCAAACGTGTATGTGCAAGAATATCTTGGAGGTTTTTATTCCTCCTCAGGGCCATAATGAGTCGGTATGAGTGCAGTTGAGGAAGGTGAGTTTGTGCTCTCTGAAAATTTTCCACTACTGTCCTTTGAAATGTCTTAACGCTATTTGAGAACGTAACAACCAAGGGAATGAAGGATGGCTGTTCTTCCCTATCTATATTGCGAATACTTATGCTATTCTGAAAGAGATCTTTGACTTCAGTTTTAATTTTTCATAGGTGTCTACTAGAATAGCCCCGCGGGTACAAGGCTTTGAATAAGACACTCGTGACTTCCTCTACATCACCAGCATAAGTACAAATACGCCAAAATCTAATAAGTTGGGCCTTAATGCCTTTAAATGTGTGGCGTGGGTGGAAAGACATGCTCCTCTGCATAAACTATCAGTTTCTTTGAAATACACTTTTGTTGCCAATTTCTTGGTCTGGGCTTGTACGTCTCCATCTATGAAAAATACCAAATTGTCTAAAAAAAAAATATTTTCTCCTCCTGTAAATTGTTTTAATGTTATTCTCGGGTGATGTAAATTGAGGATATTTACAAACTCAAGCAAGGATTCTCTGGTGTCTAGCCATAGCCCAAACAAGTCATCAAGATACCTCAGATATAGAAACTGTGTTTTGTGGTAACGCTGAAAAACCTCCGCCTCCCATTCCGCAAGGTAAATATCGACGTACGCAGGTGAATACTTCCTCCCCATTGCACAATCACACATCTGCACATAAAATTTACCATTGAGCTCAAAATCATTACGAGTTAATATAATTTTAAGGAGACTCAAAATAGCATTTTCCAGTCTCTCTGCTACAGGGAATCGGCGTAATGCCTTTTTATAGCTCAAAGTCCCCGACCTGTTTTGATATTTGTGTAGGTAGTCCACATCAATGGAGAATAAAAAGGAATTAATGGGCACAATAAGTGATCTTAGCTTTGAGACAAAGGCATATGAGTCTTGTACATAGCTGGGGTGAGTTTGAGCCAATGGATTAATATAGTAATCAATAAATTCAGCTATTCTACTTGACTCTGAACCACAACCACTCACTATTGGTCTCCCTTTAGGTAGCACATAAGTGATGGTCCAAGAATCTGGTGACTTGTGAATCTTGGGTAATAAAAAAAATTGTCTGGGTCTTGGATCATCAGGGCCATATAAATAGTCCTGTTATTGTTTTTTGTTTATATAACCTCCCCAGTACAATTCATTTACGCTCTAATGCATTTTTGTGTTTCATGTTGAAGTGGGGCTTCCAGAGGGGCATAATACGACGTATCCTCTAGCTGTCAGTAGGCCTCCCGAAGGTAATGTGCTCTGTCTTGAATAACTTTGTCCCCCCTTATCTGCTGGTTTGATAATGTTAAAGTTATCTACTAATTCTCTCAGTGCGTGTCTCTGATTAGGGCTAGTATTGGACACAGTTAGGGGTTAGGGATAGGGTTAGGTTAGGGGTAGGGGAAGTCCCACCTAAAGGTGTTTAAAACCTTCAGTGGGAACTTCCTAGGCATGGGCACAGTTATTCAGTTATACATCTTCAACACACTACCATTCATCAGATTCACTCCTAAGGGACATGCATAAAGTACCCAAATTGAAATTAGGGTATAAACAATTTCTGGACTACAAATTTAATTATAAACGAACCCTGTCTACCAGAAGAAAAAAGATTAGGGTTAGGCTCCCTAAGTAGAGGAGGAAAGGGGGAAGTTAAAGTTAGGGTTAGATAAAGTTTAGAAAAGAGAGTAACACTTCTGGATACCTAGATCCCTAGTTGGTGTTTTTTTTTTTTTGGGGGGGGGGATGAGGGGAAAGGAATATATAATTAACCCAACAATAACCTCTAACTCCTTCCATTCTATATACAGGTATCAAATACTGGAGAAAAAAACCCTGCTATAAAGACCCTAATTTTGGACACTGCTAAGAACAGGAGGTGAAAGAGGACAACACCCTTACTTCAAAAGACCTGATATAATAACTAGATGAATTTCTATCTTCAAAAAAGAGATTGATCCCCCATCTAGCGACCACCCCAGAAGGAGAACAGAAAATGGACCCAAAAGTGCCCCCACGTGATAAAAGAGAATTGAATGTGGTCTTAACCATTTCAAGAATATACAACTAACCTTTCTTAATTTAAAATGTTTTAGTGCTCTGGCTGTTAACAGTACCTCCAAGACTCTCCTCCCCAGACATCACTCTGAAAATTTTTTGGGGGTTAGGATAGAGGGATGAAAACCACCATGCTCATGCCGGATTGCCATCACTTTTGCCAGGAAGGTGGCAGAGGCACAAAAGCAAGACCTACCCCCCCCTTTTTTCAAGGGTGCTCTTTCCAGTGGTGCTACTGCCAAGTCTCCTTTGAGGTCAGTGAGTGCCTCAACCCAATTGGCCCTCATAAGAGGTGTCATTTACCATCTTAGAGACTCAGCAGCCACAACACACTACAATTGCACTGCTGGGATTTGAACCCAGGATCTGCTGTTTATTAGACAGGCACTTTAACCAACTAAGCCACAGCACCTTCTCCTGCAAAGTTTCCATGGGAGGGTGACTAAGAAGAGCAAAACGTCCAGAAGAGAGGTCATCAGATCAAGGAATAGGCCATGCTATTGAGAGCATGAAAGTGTTTGTTTGAGAAGAGTTTTGGTGGTCAGATAGACTTGTTCGTTGGCCAAGTGTGATTAGCAAAATGTCTAAGGCAGTGACTCTGGTGGGACTTGAACCCACAACCTTTGAATGGCCACATTTTGCAATCTAGAAGTCCAATGCGCTATCCATTGCGCCACAGAGCCCACATTATGCACCTTGTTGTGTCTCCAACACTCTGAGGTTACACTCTCTGTGGTAAGGAAATCAACTTCCCAAGAATTAAGAACTGAATGCACTTTCAAAAGATGTCAGGACCTCCTGTCCTCAGGAGGGGCCAGATAGCACAGTCACTGCCAGATAAGCACTGCTAAGATTTGAAACCAGGATCTCCTGTTTATAAGGAAGGTACCTTGACCAGCTCAATCACAGTACCCTGTTGGAAAAGTGTGTTAGCATCTCAGAGTATCATTAAAATACAGCCAAGGAAAGATTTGTGAACAGGATTGGCTTGTACCCTTGATGAGTGAAGCAAATTTACTTGAGTAACCTTTTTCTGTAGGGTTAGGTTAGGGTTAGGGTTAGGGTTAGGTTAGGGAATTGTAAGATCCTAAGCCTAGGCCCCAAAGGACCCAGGCCCGGTTGTGCACAGGCCTTCTCTCAACTGGTCGCTTCCAGTGGGCCCAAAGCTCTGGTGAGAGGACCAAGCAGAGAGCCCCAGCCACCCAGTCTGTGTTGACTCCAACACATAAGCTAATAATATTTTTTTGTGGGTTGAAATAAGTAGGGCTGCATCAGGTGGGGT
>NW_026249578.1:0-21362 GCF_019703515.2 Myxocyprinus asiaticus
AACTCTTAACTGTATGGGGAAAAAACAAATCCATTGATTTAACATTTATTTTTGTCAAAGCTTTATGACGTGCAGTTTTGGGGACAAGAGGAAATGACAGTGCAAAAGCTGAAAAGGATTTAAATTAAAATTGAGCTTTTAAGCCCACAGAAGTGTGTAACATTATAAATAGTCTTTATTCTTTATAACAAGCCTATTAAAAATGTAATCAGTTGAAATTAAACAATATAAATACCACACACACTTGTACTGGGGAATAAATGTCACCGAATTGTGAAATGATCCATTTTATACAGGCGCTCCTTCACATTGAAAAACAGTGCGGACGGATGGAAAAAACGTGTTCAGTGTGAACGTCCCCTACTAAACTTAAAATGAAAAACGCTTTAATAAAACGACCAGGAAGACGAGAGAAAAGGATAAACATGAAAATAGTTTACAATAAAATGTATCGTCATGTCATGAATAGGTGCGTTTACTGGTGTTTTACAATCTCAATGGTGGAAAACAATTAACATGCGCTCGAATGCTGTTTCACCAAATTCTCCTGATTCTGACAGAAAACACGACAGAAGACGTGCTGATTGTTATTAATCTCCCCAAGCCGCTTCTTTCAAGTGTAGCGTAAAATGTAAAGCAACAGATATCTCACACAACTCACGTGATAAGTGTGTTCATTTCTCTTGATTTGTGAAACTTTCTCAGCAGTTTGTGTGAATCGCTTATGGATTTCATACAGAACACAAATTTTTTCCCCACAATTAGGAGACGATTAATTATTTTACGGGACGTTTGGCAACATATATTTTGCTAATTAGTTGTACCTGATACTGTTCAGCATGAGGGTGTCTCTCTCTCCATAGATATCGATGTCTCTCTCTCTCTCCATAGATATCTATCTGTCTCTCTCTCTCTCTCTCCACTGATATCTATCTATGTCTCTCTCTCTCTCTCTCTCTCTCTCTGTCCACTCACTGATGGTTGTCAGTGGTGGGAAATGGTAGAATTCAGTGATAATGCATCAATTACATCAAAGAATCGCCAGTGTCACAAAACAGCATTGAATACAGTTAAAGGGAAACTAACACGACAGTAGATTATGGGCTTCTGATGCAGCAACACAAGTGGGTATACCAAGTGAATACTCAAATATTGATCTTTAGAAGTTGTTATACCCAAACAGCCGAGGGAAAAAAGCAATCATACGGCGTATACATGTGAAAGGCCCCGACTACACAACTGCTTACAGACATAACATAATTACTTTGAAAAACAGTTGTGTTTCTCAGTCAAGCCCCTTCCATGTTAAATAATCCTTTAATATGACACAAACTGTTACATAGTAACTTCCTTTACTCTGAAAAGCTTCTACATTGTAAAATTACATGTTCTACTGGTTCCATTACTGCACAATAATAGCATTGACCTGTGTTGTGTTTACACATCATAAAATAATGTAGCATTAAGACCTGTATGCCCGAGTCACTATATAGATACTATGATCACTTCTCTGTGTCACCCTAAGTTACGTGGAACTTCATTCACAGATGGTTGAACTGTCTGACAGTTGCACATTCATTCAGTCTTTTCTAAAATGAATTGACTATCCCTTCTTTCTTTGATTTAACCTTTACCTTACCTTCGTAAATGTCTACTGGACAGAATAATAATCATTCGCCCACTGAGAGGGTTACTACTGTTATAGGCAGTGCTAATCATGTCATTCTCAGATCATGTTGTAGCCACACATTCCTGGCTTACTCTCTCATTCACCACACATGTAACCCCTAACAAATAACAAATAGATCAACAGGAATCTAAAAGATTATGTTATAGATTACAATTTATGTTGTGTAATTTTTAATCTTTGAAAGATTACATTTCAGAAGTAACACAATAACACATAAGATTCCTCATGTTGCCATCATATTAGTAAGTTTATTGTGAGAACAGACCAATGAACAATGAGGGCCAATCGTCAAAGATTCCTGATACAGAAGTTTAAACTTAATTGCAATGCCTATAGATCATGTTTTCATGGTAATGTACGATTATCAGATAAACATCTGTAAAGCTCACAGTAAACCGAGTGTGAGTACATTCTGTGCAACTAAGTGTAGTGTAAACTAAAACACAATGACTCTGTTTCCACCTGGTATTAAGATGTGTTTTTGGTGGTCCGATCACAAGTGGTCAGCGCTAAATACAGGTAGAAACAGGGTCCAAAACATTTTGTAACTGGATCACAAAAAATCATATGGATGTGTCAAAAATGCATGTGACCACATTGCATATTTATAATTTAATTTATATATCACACATTATACATTTGCATATATACAGTGAAATTCTTTTTTTCACATATCCCAGGTAAGCTGGGGTCAGAGTGCAGGGTCAGCCATGATACAGCACCCCTGGAGCAGATAGGGTCAAGGGCCTTGCTCAAGGGCCCAACAGTGGCATCTTGGCAGTGCTGGGGCTTGAACCCCTGACCTTCTGATCAGTAACCCAGAGCCTTAACCACTGCCCATATGATACTTTAGTCTGACAAGTGTAATCGCCAGTTCTCATTCAAACCAATGTCCCACGTTAACATGTGCAATCAGATGTTACCCTGTGAAATGGTTAAAATCACTCTTAAACTGTGTCTAATTAGAACAGACATTGATTAAACAACTCGGTTTAATAATGATAGACTGAAAAAAAATCTGTTGGATTAACATAAAACAAATCTGTACATCGGTTGCACTTATCTATGTTCAAGTTGTCTAATATATGTTTGTTAAATGAACATGATTTTTATGTTGTTTTTATGCTTTTCATTTATGTCAAGTATTTATAATTACCTCCTGTTAATTTAACATTAATTATGTTTAAGTGAAAGCTTTTTATGTTGAGTGTATTGAATTACCATGTGTTAACCAACATAGTTATTTTAATTTAAAAATTGTCTTAAATGTTTAGTATATTTAATATATACTAAACCAATATATAAAATATATGCAGTATATGCAGTGGTGTTCTGATAAACTAACCTGATAAAATAAATAATCTAACACTATACTTACAAAGCTTTGGCATACTATAAGCTGACTTTTGTCAATAAATAAATGCATTTTGTACATCCCTCTACTTGATGTAGTCCTATCTACAACATTAATAATGTTCATTTTTAAAGGCAGTAAGGCAAGAAGCAAAAACATTTCTTGAACCAAATAACTGAATTTTTTCAACAGTACTCAACGGTAACACTGGACTTCCAATCCGTACAATAGAGAAGCATGTGACACACATAGCTCGCCTATTTGAAATGCATCTAATATATTACCACGACACAGTGTCTCAAAAACATGCTGCTGGGCCTCGAATACAACACTGTAAGCCCTTAAAATATCACCTTTACTTCAAAAAATAAACTTGCATTTTTGTCATTGTAAGAGCCATTAGGAAAATAAGGCACTATGGCAACAGGAAGTGTAATTAGTAAAATATCGCAAAGCAGTACGAGGTGTGGCGATTAATATTGCTAACAAGACTAATGCTGGTTCGACTTAAATAAGCCACACCTCCTATAGCAGGACTCAAACCCCATATGAGAGCATAATGAACAGACCAAAAACAAAAAAATATTTATTCACCTCAAAAAAATGTAACAATGAATGCTCCATAACAGTATTTACAGGCTCAAAGTTTTAAGAGTTCATACTTGCTTGCTCATAACGTTACAGTATTGCACAATAAGAACTTTTGACAGTATAAAGTAAATAATTAATAACGTAAAATTACCCGTAAACCATAAAAGTGCCAACTTGAATTTGGTCAGTAACATTAATGAAAAAAAAAATAAAATAAATGCACTGCAAATTTGACAAGGGAAAAACAAACACAGTACACATGCTATACACATCACCACAAAAATAAATAAAATAAACAGTGGCCAACCTACCCTCTGTTAAATGTTTCACTCCATATGTGCTGTATAAGTAAGCTTTGTGTGTATGTGTGTGTGTGTAATGAAAAATAAATAATGGTCCTTGTTCAAAGAGGCAAACACGGGAAACTACCTTGTGCCCACCTGCCATAACATGGAAACAGCTCATACATAGAGTCTGTTTCTGAGAATTTTTGCTTTCTTTGAAAGTGTGCTGCCTTCCAGCTCCATGACCTCAAAGGTATCCTTCAATTCAGGTGGGTAGTTGAGCTTCGAAACATACATTAGTCCAAATAAAATCGCAGCAGCTAATGCAAAGTTACCCAAATCTTGTAAAACCATCTGGCCCTCAAGAATAATCCAATGTCCTCTGGTCTGTCACGGGCATCTTTTTTTTATGGGCAGTGGTGGCTTAACTATGTTGGTTAAGGCTCTGGGTTACTGATCAGAAGGTCAGGGGTTCAAGCCCCAGCACCACCAAGATGCCACTGTTGGGCCCTTGAGCAAGGCCCTTGACCCTATCTGCTCCAGGGGCGCTGTATCATGGCTGACCCTGCACTCTGACCCCAGCTTAGCTGGGATATGTGAAAAGAAGAATTTCACTGTATATGTGCAAATGTGTGATAAATAAATACAATTATTATTAAATTATTATTATTATCTGTGTGTTTGAGTACGTAGATTCCCACTGTGATCTCCTCAATGGATCTTTGGATGAAAGCTTCGTCTGCAGCCTGGAAAATGCACATTCACAAAATCAGATTCAACAGAACACTGGGCACTGCTCTGAGAATATTACACCAAATGTAATTTAAATAATTTATTAATGTAGATATCATGAGAAACGTAAACTTGTAAATAATGAGAATGAGAAACAAAGTTTGAATGTACTGAACCTTTATAATTGTACTCACCACATACTCTCTCACTAAATTGTCCGGGTCCTCATTGAGGTACACGCAGAACCCCTTGATAATACATTCTCATCAAATATCAACATCATCATCCTGGCCAAGGGTGACAAGCAGAGCAAGTTTTTTTTTTTTTTTTTTTAGATTACATTTTTCTCTAATCAAATGTGTACACCAAAAACAAAATTCTGTCTTACTTGAGCCATGGGTTCATGATGGTCTGCAGTCTTCTTCCTATCTGTCCTCCTCGCTTTTGAAATAGCTTTAGAAATTTGTCAGACAGCACATCTATCTGCGACAGAAATCTGGACTGTAGGGGCATGGTGGTAATGCGCTTAAATTCGCCATTTATCTGAAAACAAAAATGATCACGTATAAAAATACTGTCGACACGCAGTTCTGAAAGGCGCACATTGAAAAAGGTTAAAAACTATTATCGTTAAATTAGTAAATTCAATTTAAAAACCTAGAATTTTTTTTGTCATAAAACTTTTCTTATAATATTATGATTGTCCTAGTTTTTTTAATATAATTTATCCAACCCTACATTTTGTTTTGCTGCTACAACTAGCATGTTTTCAGTCAGTGTACATGTAAAACAGATTGAAAATCCTGTGTCAACAAGTCCGGCTTATACAAGCTTCCTGTGAAAAAAATTCAGGGATTTCCAAAAAGGTAAAATAGTCAAATGATCAAGTTAAACTTGGGTTATTAGACAAGCCCCAGGTGGTGATAAAAAAAAAAAAAAAAACATACAAACCAAGAAAATTGTAAACAATTCACAATGAGTTCTGACAGTTTCCTCAAAGCTGCTGCTACACAGTTAACATATTCAATTCCAAAATACCTGCATTGAAACAATGACCTACAAAATAATTTCATGAATGACAAACCTCGCTTACGTCAAAGAGTGCAAAGATCTTGTTATGATTTGGCTTGACATTTATATAAGATGACCAAAGACTGCTTTACTTAACTTATCAGTATGTGGTTTCATACAACAAATAAAAAGCATTCAAACGTATATTTTAAATATATAAAGATGAGAAAGAATCTGTGGTAGTGGTTGATAAATATTTAATTTTAAAACAACATTTACTAGACCGTATATTGTATGCCACACTGGCTGATAAATGAGCAAAATGTTCAGCAGTTTTAGGCAAGAACAAACAAAATAATGTGATTACTGGGCGAGAAGGATAACAAATATAAATATACCCATAAATAATATTTTGTAATTATGACGCTGATATTAAGTCATCCCAAACACGTTATATAATGTTGATTACTTTCATTTATACTAAAATAAAAATATCCTTCACTTACATTTCACTCTCTGATTATAATAAATAACTTGTGCTGAAAAGTTTCCCTTGACGTCATCATGTCGAAAATACACCGATCGCTCGGGGGGGGGGGGTATGGCTCCTGGTCGTGATGCATTCTGGGATACATTTAGCCTGAAAGACGCTCTGAAGCGGTATTCGCACTAGTGAGGATTTAGTGCGGATTAAGTGCACTGAGCTTTGGCATGTTTTAGACACGGGACAGTCTTGAACACTTACTTCCTGTCGCGTGCACGCGCACTCAAGTGGCCAAGACCGCAAGTGTGGGTGTTGGGACAGGGCGCTTGACAATTCACACTGAAGGAATCTGCTGAAAAGGCAAGTACAGTTATTCACGTGCACGCGCACATCCCCAGTGGATCCATAACACCGGATCAGCTACACATAATCTTTTTACAAGCACTACAGAAAAGAATGGAGAATAAAAAAGCAAATTTTACTTTGAAGTTTCGGTTTTCGTCATCGATTTACTTTTTGTTAAAAAAGATTGTGCATATGAGCTGACATCACTTCTTAAGTCTGTAGTTTCGACTGAATCCAGCAGTTAAACAATTTGCATAAATACATTTGAGTGAATTAGACGCAATAAAATGTGCTCACCCAACAGTTGCTGGTTCATGTTTTGGAGAAGAGTGTAACTGAACTATGCTCAGACACGCTTAAACACGCTCCAGTCCGGAACTGGACCACGAATCTCTTGACGAGCATTAATGCTGTTGCACATGTCGAGTGTTGTTAAACTCACCGCTGAGTACTGCGCAGAGAGCGCTCAGATGTTTACCGCGATTTTATCAAAATCATTTGGAAGGTCAGATAAAAGTGGGCGATTTCCAAATGGCGTTTTTGCCCCCTTGAAGGGCACTGCGGGAAGCGGTGTTCCAGACGAAAGTGAGCAACTCGAGCCCTCCATGAAGGGCCCTTCCACAAGGCCGTTATTGAAGGGTACATGCGATGGTCACTTCCAGCAAGTAATTTAACCGTTGATGATCACGTGACTCCGGGTGGCGCGTCCTCGTGATATAGATTGTCAATCAGAACATATTACATATTCAAACTCTCGGGCAAGCGCTTATAAACCTTTTATAACAGATACTTCTCCATTCTCCTCCTCCACAGTTTATAATCGTCCTCATACATAAGATAATAGACAGCCATAAACAGAGAGAATCTCCAAAGGTTTATTAATATTTATTTATTATTAAGACCTTAATAATAAATAAATAGTATAAATAGTATAATAGTATAAAATAATGAGTTTCATTTAACATGACATGATATTGCCTTCTAACATATTATATTGTAAAGTATGTGGATAACTGAAAGGAGGTGAAACACTCAAATGTGTGTATTACTGTAGTAGTAAGTAATAAATAACAAACTCATAGTTCAACTAAATGTGTAAAATTAGTAAGTCAGTTGCATTCTTTCTTTTTCTTAAGCAATAGCTTGAGCTTTATACATTCATAAATCAGTGTAATACTGGACGTATAGACTGTGTACAAGTTCATACACATCAGATTCTGTATGTTTCATTTTCTGGTTTATCATGTGCTTGATATACTAGATCTGTGACCTGTGCTAACACAGATGAGAGTAAGTTTAATGAGAGAGATTAAGATTCAAATGAACATTTGTTCAAAATCATGTTTAGCAAATATAATGAATTGATTACTGATACAGACACAGTACATTACACTCTCTGTGTGACTCTCTCCACAGGTGTACACACAGCCCAGCGAATGTACGGCTGTGAATGGGATGATGAGACTGGAGCAACAAATGGGTTTAATCAGCATGGTTATGATGGAGAAGACTTTCTGAATCTGAATTTGAAGGATCTGAGATGGATTTCACCAGTGCAGCAAGGACTCATCACCACACAGAAGTGGAACAATGACAGAGCTAATCTTGAGTATTGGAAACAGTACTTCAACACTGAGTGCATTGAGTGGCTGAAGAAATACGTGCAGTATGGAAAGAGCAGCCTGGAGAAAACAGGTGCATAATTTCTTATCCAGCATTGAGCATGTACATATTTCCTTTGAAACTAAACATTTTATAAGCTACACGTCACTGTAGAATATTTTAGTTTGGTATCTAGAATAAATCACTCTTTAATCCAGAACAGTTCAGTCTGATTTTTGTTTTGTTTTTGTTTTGTTTTTGTTTTTGTTTTGTTTTTTGTAGAATTTATGAAATGATGTGGTTTTGTGTGTTTATGGAGAAATGTACAGTATAGTTGATGTGTTTTTATGTATGTAATAATTCCTCCTCCTTGAACTTACTACAGATTAATGAGACCGAATCAGAAAATTGAATAGAATTAAACCTCCTGATTGTTTCTATAAAATTAAGATACACTATATTGCCAAAAGTATTTGCTCACCTGCCTTTAGACGCATATGAACTTAAATGACATCCCATTCTTAATCCATAGGGTTTAATATGACGTTGGCCCACCCTTTGCAGCTATAACAGCTTCAACTCTTCTGGGAAGGCTTTCCACAAGGTTTTGGAGTGTGTTTATGGGAATTTTTGACCATTCTTCCAGAAGCGCATTTGTGAGGTCAGTCACTGATGTTGGACGAGAAGGCCTGGCTCGCAGTCTTCGCTCTAATTCATCCCAAAGGTGCTCTATCGGGTTGAGGTCAGGACTCTGTGCAGGCCAGTCAAGTTCTTCCACACCAAACTCGCTTATCCATGTCTTTACGGACCTTGCTTTGTGCACTGGTGCGCAGTCATGTTGGAACAGGAAGGGGCCATCCCCAAACTGTTCCCACAAAGTTGGGAGCATGGAATTGTCCAAAATCTCTTGGTATGCTGAAGCATTCAGAGTTCCTTTCAATGGAACTAAGGGGCCAAGACCAGCTTCTGAGAAACAACCCCACACCATAATCCCCCCTCCACCAAACTTCACAGTTGGCACAATGCAGTCAGACAAGTACCGTTCTCCTGGCAACCGCCAAACCCAGACTCATCCATCAGATTGCCAGATGGAGAAGCGTGATTCGTCACTCCAGAGAACACGTCTCCACTGCTCTAGAGTCCAGTGGTGGCGTGCTTTACACCACTGCATCCGACGCTTTGCATTGCACTTGGTGATGTATGGCTTGGATGCAGCTGCTCGGCCATGGAAACCCATTCCATGAAGCTCTCTACGCACTGTTCTTGAGCTAATCTGAAGGCCACATGAACTTTGGAGGTCTGTAGCGATTAACTCTGCAGAAAGTTGGCGACCTCTGCGCACTATGCGCCTCAGCATCCGCTGACCCCGCTCTGTCATTTTACGTGGCCTACCACTTCGTGGCTGAGTTGCTGTCATTCCCAATCGCTTCCACTTTGTTATAATACCACTGACAGTTGACTGTGGAATATTTAGTAGCGAGGAAATTTCACGACTGGACTTGTTGCACAGGTGGCATCCTATCACAGTACCACGCTGGAATTCACTGAGCTCCTGAGAGCGGCCCATTCTTTCACAAATGTTTGTTGAAGCAGTCTGCATGCCTAGGTGCTTCATTTTATACACCTGTGGCCATGGAAGTGATTGGAACACCTAAATTCAATTATTTGGATGGGTGAGCGAATACTTTTGGCAATATAGTGTATCTGTCATTTGAATTGTCAATTTAAGAAAAGAAAAGCCAAGAAAAGAAATTATCGGTGACTCTTAAAGAGCATGAAATTGAAGTGTGACGTATTGAGCAGCAGTGTTTTAACAAATAAAAGTGTTTAAATTATTAACACTCAATTCTGTGCTGCAGTGTGACCATTACTTCAGATTTTAAGATAAATTATTTTGGCTTTTTTGTTTTATTAGAATATTTTTATTAGAATACAGAGTCTTCACTTTCTTTTTCTCTGTATTTCAGTCTACATACAGTATGTCTCTTTTCTGTCCTCTGTATTATTCTTCATCTCTCTCTCTCTCTCTCTCTCTCTCTCTCTCTCTCTCTCTCTCTCTGTCTCTCTCCAGTCTCTCCTCAGGTGTCTCTGTTGCAGAAGGATCACTCTTCTTCAGTCACGTGTCATGCTACAGGATTTTACCCCAGCGGAGTAACAATCACCTGGATGAATAACGGACAGGAGCATCATGAGGATGTGGAGGTTGGTGAACTTCTTCCCAATGAGGACGGAACCTTCCAGAAGACGAGCACACTCAGAGTTACACCTGATGAGTGGAAGAAGAACAAGTTCAGCTGTGTGGTGGAACACAAGGGCATCATCAAGGAAGAGAATGAGATCAGGACAAACAATGGTAAGGGTTATTAAATGTGTGGACTATAAAACTATGAATTGTTTATTAAAAACATTATTTGCTTTGCTCATACAAACTGTATATGTTTAGATATATTATAATTGTGTTTGCACATATAAAATACACTATCAGAACACACAGTACACAAATATCACAATCACAGACTTGTGTTTGTGTCTGTTGAAATTGTCCATCTGTAAAGTTACTAACAATGTCAAGTTCTTTGAATAATCTGATGTATTCTTCTGAACAAACAGGAAATTCTCTTCCCATTGGCATCATTGTTGGCGTTGTTGCTGCTGTCGTTCTGTTGATTGTCATGGCTGGCATTGGTTATAAGATCTATCAGAAGAAGAAAGGTGAGGACAGACACTTATGATTGTATTTCACTGACTTCAATGTTTTTCACATATTTGTGTGTTGCTCTGATTGCGGTCTTAGTTTTGATACAGTTAATTTGTTGTTGATGTGTAAAATTACTGAGCTCCTCTCTCTTTGTTTTCAGGCTTCAAACCTGTCAACGGTAAGTTTCTCATTATAACCTCTATTAGATGTAAATGCATAAAGACGGGCACTGATGTGATTTACAGTATATTAATATGTTCATATATCTACACTGAAAATATTAAACAAAAAATTGTGCTTCATGTGGTAACATCTAAATTTACTGGTTTGATTCCAGTCTAAAACATTTAATATCACTAAATCAACCTGACTACATTAGGACCCCCACCCACTCACACACACACACACACACTTTTTTAGCAAAATATACATTATATTGTGTTATATATTTTGTATAAAATCGTTGTCGGCTGCATAATACAATGACTTTAAGCCTCAGCAGCAGCCTCTAATAACCGGTCACTATATGACAGTGCCCGCTGCTTTTCACCAAGAACCACTGAGTGAACAAATCAAAGTCAGTTTTATTATTTTCACACATTTTTCACAGATCAATAAAGAACAAAAACAAAATGAGGTTCCTTCAGGAAACTACAGGACAACATTTAACAGATTCAATCATATGACACAAAGAGCTAATTGGACTCAATAAGACAATATATTTACATGACAGTGGATATTACGTCACCTACTTAATATTCATGAACCAAACTGATACTTTTTATAATGTGTCAAACACTTTCCAGATTGTTCCTATTCATCTGATGACTTGAATATATTATTTCTGCATGTATGAATATATGATGCCAGCAGTGATCATCTAAACAGTCTCTTATTTATTTTCTGTTCTAGGCTCTGATGATGGATCTAACAGTTCAGCTCATGCAGAGATACATGCATAAAGATGTAAGTGTAAGTGTAATCATTCATAAGTGCAACTGTCTCAATCATGTGAAATTTAATTTCATTGATATTTTACTGCCATTTTTAGGAGACACCAGATGCGTGAGAAGGATGAAGTTAACCTGCTGTCAGTCTTGTGTACAAAATGTCTCATGCACAGGATCACAGATTTTTGAATTAAATACAATTCAAAGTTTTTATTTGTTTGTGGTGGGATTGATCTGACAATTTTTATTCAGCTGGTCTTCATTTATTTTACGAACATTTGAGATGTAGAAAAATGGCACATTGATCTTAGGACTTGAAAGGTTTTGCCCTTTTGTGAGCTGCGCGCAGAGTTTCAGACACGCTTATTTTAATGACAGTAGAGCATAGAGGAGAAATACAGTGAGCAGCAATATAGATGGATACTGACATCTTTCGTAAAATACACTGTAGAAAACTAGAATGAAGCGAAATGTTTACGTTATTGTAAATTGGTATATGTCTCATCACTGTCACGACTGCTATGTTGATCGGAACTGCACCCAAGAATTTCACACACCATTGCACTTGTGTATATGGCTGTGTGACAATAAAGTAATTTGATTTGATTTGATTTGAAATGAATTCAACTTCATGTGTCTGAAATTAATCCGATTGTTCAGCTAAACCAGGTTTGTGACAGGATAATGTGCTTCCGGAGCACCTTTAAAATATAATGTTTTTCCATCTAAAATGATCTTTATTAATCGGCATGTTTTGAGCCTTTCACAAACAGATTATTTTTGTGAAAATTAATCAAAGATAATGTCTCGCATAAATGGCAAGGAAAAACAACCAAAAATGAGATTTTACTAGTAGCATAGTGCAGTTCTCATGAGGACATTTCCAATATTTGAAAGTCTGACCATTTATAGGCCTACTTAAATTTAGTTAAGAGTATTTTTAGCTTCACTATTGTGCTGTACATTGTTTGTTGTTGGTAGATTTTCATTTTAAGGAAAATATCAAAATGGTCCATTCAGACTTTTACATTTTCTAAATTGTCTCTCAGGGGATACCGCTGAACCCCCAAGCAATATATTTCCTTAATGGTCACAAGGCCCTTGAGTATCTAAAAATATTCAAACACAAATACTGGACTGTCATTCAGCTTCAAAATGAACAGTTGATTTTATATTTTAATATTTATAACAAAGTGCTCTCGATTGATGAACTCATTTTAATCTTTTGGTGGAAGATCCCCCAAACCCCACTACTTTGACATTGTCTCTGGAGCCTCAATGTCCTAATCCTTACCTTGTTTTAAAGAGACTGTTTTGAATTTTCTTTTTCTTTTTCTTTTTACTTTACATACATAAACTGAAAAAGCACAGGTATTGACTATCCTATGAGACAGTTAAAAACTAAATTTGATCAGATTTTGACTTTCACTTTATCACTACATTTGTATTAATTTAAAGATTTTATTGTTAAATAAGTGCATTTCATGTTATAAAAAACCTGTGTAAAACCATAGAGTTAAATTAAAATGTTGTAATTAACATTTTTATTGATTCATATGCACATGACAGTGGAAAAAACTCAACACATATATAAAGAATTAACATTTTACATTGAAACCCTACTAATACAATCCCACCCTGACAAAAAAAAAAACACAAAACTAATATATACATATATATACACAAATAAATAAATGAAATAATAATAAACATACATGATAAAACTAAACTACACTCTCCACATCCCCTCCCCGAGAGTCCCCCAAAAAACTAAATATTTGCCCCATTTTTTAGCAAATAAGTCCCTAAACCCCATCCTTCTACTTACTGCCTTCTCAAATGCAGCTACCCTCCCCATTTCTACACACCACTCCGAAAAAGAGGGCGCTCCACTTGACTTCCAACCCCTTAAAATTACTTGCCTGCCGATCATGAGACTGGCCAGAACCCAATATTTTATGTGATTATCCCCTAAATGCATGACCGCCCCATCATCCAAAATACATAGTCTGGGACAAAGCAAAACCTGAGTGTTCAAAACATCACACAAATACCTCTGAACCCTCAACCAAAACTCCTGGATCTTAACACACCCCCAAAAGACATGAGTAGTGTCTCCAACTTTTGATTGGCATCGCCAGCAAGTGGGTGTGTCTTTAAGACCAAGCCTATATAATCTAGAGGGGGTCCAATAAAATCTATGTAAAATCTTAAATTGCATAAGGCGAACCCTTGCATCTCTAGATACAGACTTGACATTTTTAAGAATCTTAGTCCACACTCCATCCTCCAATACCAAATTCAAATCTTTTTCCCATACTCTCTTGGGAGAAGTCAAGGCTCCATCCCCCAGACTCTGAATTAGTAGGGAGTAATACACTGATGCTTCATGGCCTTTTCCAAAAGCCACAATCACCTCTCCCAAAGCACCTACTGCTTTAGGGGGGTGCGTGCCACTCCCAAAAATAGTGCAGAGTAGGTGGCGAAGCTGTAAATACTTATAAAACTGAGATCTGGGAATACCAAAATGTTGAACCAAATTTTCAAAAGGTCTCAATACTCCACCCTCATATAGGTCACCAATTGTATTAACCCCCCTCACAATCCAATCTGACCAACAAAAAGGGGACTTATTAATACATAGTTTAGGATTCAGCCATATGCTCGAGGCTGCGTTTAAATAAATATCCGAATTAAACACTCTGGACACTTTTGTCCATATCGAGTGCAAATGCAAAATAACGGGGTGCGACTTAACCTCTCCGGCTAGTTTGATCGAAAGGCTTTGCAGTGGCGAGATAGGGGCAAGAACTTCCTTTTCAATACAAAACCAGGGAGGGGCGTTCTCAGGTGGAAGCGACCAATGAGCCAAATGTCTAAGATCGAACACATAATAATAAAACAAAATCTTGGGTAGGCCTAACCCACCTTTGTCAATCGGCCTATGTAACTTATTGAAATTTAACCTGGGGCGCTTACCATTCCAAATAAAGGACTTCGCTATGCTATCAACTTGCTTGAAATAAGAGAGGGGGACATCTACAAGGAGAGACTGAAGCAGGTAGTTGAATTTTGGAATACAATTCATTTTAATAACATTAACCTTCCCAATCATCCATAAATGTAATGAAGCCCTACATCGCTCGAAAACCTTTTTAATAAAGGGTCAAAATTAACTCTAACCAAATCAGACAAATTTGCTGGGAATAAAATCCCCAAATACTTAATGCCCTGTTTGGGCCACTGGAAGGCGCCCGGCTGGAAAGCCGTTTCTGGGCAGTACGCTGTCAGCGCCAAAGCTTCGGATTTAGACCAATTGACTTTGTATCCTGAGAACTTGGAAAAGGAATTAATAATTCTGTGGAGGCAAGGCATAGATCTAGTGGGTTCAGAGACAAATAATAAAATATCATCTGCGTAAAGCAGAAGCTTATGCGTCACAACTCCCACTGTCACCCCTGGAAAATCATCCTCCTTTCTTATCGCAGCTGCTAATGGTTCCAGGGCAAGACAGAACAATAATGGGGAAAGAGGGCAACCCTGCCAAGTGCCCCTATCCAGAGTAAAATAATCTGAAATTAATCCATTTGTTTGTACCGCTGCTACAGGGTGTTTATAAAGTAAATTAATCCAACCAATAAATGTACTTCCGAACCCATACATTTCCAAAATCTTAAAAAGATAATCCCATTCTACCATATCAAACGCCTTTTCGGCGTCAAGTGAGATGGCAGCGACCGGAGATTGTTCATTCGCCACTGACCACATGATATTGATGAGACGCCTAATGTTATCAGAAGAGTTACGGCCCCGAATAAACCCCACCTGATCTATATGTATAAGAGATGTCATAACTTTACTTAATTGGTTAGCCAAAATTTTTGACAATATTTTTACATCTAGTTGGATCAGGGAGACTGGACGGTAACTTTTACACTCGCTTGGATCTTTGTCCTTTTTAAGAATCAGACTGATCCGGGCTTGTGTCATGGTTGGCGGAAGCTTTCCATTCTTTAATGATTCAGTATAAATTTCTAACAAAAGTGGAGCCAGTTCTGTAGCATAGGATCTAAAAAATTCTGCGGCAAAACCATCTGGCCCCGGAGCCTTGCCAGTAGGTAGGGACTTAATTACCTCGTCAAGCTCCTCCAAGGATATCTCAGAATCAAGAGAGTTTTTTTGCTCAGTCGTCAGTTTAGGAAGATCTAATGGTTCCACAAAGTTTCTAATATCTTCATCAGTAGATGAAGGCGTGGAACTATAAAGATCAATATAGAATTCTTTAAAGGCATTATTAATATCAATGACCGAGGTAAATATTTCACCACCGGCAGATTTCACTGAGGGAATGGTAGAAAAAGACTCTCTCTGCTTTATATATCTAGCCAAAAGCTTCCCTGCTTTGTCCCCCGACTGACTGTCTTGCCCTGAACAACCAAAACTCCACTTTCCGTGACAAAATAGTATTATATCTATATTTCAATCGGGTCAATTCTCTGAGGCCATCAGACTACATATGGCGCTTCAGCTCTGCCTCGGCACTTTTAATATTTCTCCACAAATAACTCCACAAATTCTCGTGGTTTGGATTTTTTGATGAATGAGGCATACTGTATGATCCGGCCCCTAAGAACCGCCTTAATTGCCTCCCAAGCCACACCCACAGAGGATACTGAGGACCAGTTGGTCTCCATATAAACATTGATTTCAGTCTTTAACATTTGTTGGAAATCAGGATTTTGCAGAAGGGATACATTAAGGCGCCAACTATATGATTTCTTTTTCTCTATATGTGGCATCACCTCTAAACTCACCAAGGCATGATCTGAGACTAAAATGTTTCCAATTGAGCAATCCACAACAGATGAAATGAGGGATTTGAATATATACAAAAAAATCTATTCTAGAATAAATCTTATGGACTGATGAAAAAAATTTATAGTCCCTACCGGATGGGTTCAAAAGACTCCAAATATCAGTAAGACCAAGATTTTTACACATCCTGTGAAGCGTCATTGTTGCTCTAGGGGGCTTACACACTTTTACTTCACTGTGATCAAGGACTGAATCCATCAAAAGATTAATGTCTCCTCCTAATATTATATCATGAGGGGTGCCAGCGGCTTGCAACATCCCTTCAAGATCTATA
Organism: Myxocyprinus asiaticus; assembly: GCF_019703515.2. Classification (NCBI taxonomy): domain Eukaryota; kingdom Metazoa; phylum Chordata; class Actinopteri; order Cypriniformes; family Catostomidae; genus Myxocyprinus; species Myxocyprinus asiaticus. Next base: position 16,891 of record NW_026249578.1, read on the forward strand.
AAAAAGCCCTGATCATCAGGGTTAGGTGCGTAAATATTAGCCAAAATCAACCTTTGCCCCTGAATTTCTGCTAAAACAACAATGACACTTCCTAATTTACCTTTAGTCTGTTTGAGACATTTGAATTGTAGATGTTTATTTACCAATATAATGACTCCCTTGCTCTTACTTGAGCAAGTACTAAAGAAAACGTGTCCACCCCATATCTTCCCAAATTTTTCCGCTTCCTGCGGGGAGAGATGCGTTTCTTGAAGAAACACTATATCATATTTCTTACGTTTAAGAAAAGTAATAACCTTACTTCTTTTTATGGGGTGCCCCAACCCATTCACATTCCATGTGGAGAGAGATATTAACATTTGACATTTTGATATAGTAGAAAAAATAAATTGTGTGTCAAAAACAAAATTATACAGAAAACATTCCCCATTAGTGAAACAATCAAACCCTGAACATCTCCCCAAACAAAACAAACAGAAAAAAGAAAAACGTGCACATTAACCCCGCGCACGAAAGCGCCAACCAACGACAATCCCTCTAAACTCAAAAGGTCCATGAACGCCCACGAGTCCCCACGACAACTTTGCCATCGGATTGCACAATTTTGCCTCACAAATTTGTGAAGCAAAATTACATAACAGAAAATACTTTGTAAAATAAACCCAGTCAATAGGAAGAATGAACACAAAGAATGTGTAGATTCATTCACAGAACTGTCTCAAAGGTGTGATCATCCACAAAACAAATTCCAGCTGATATAAACCGTTCAGATTCCTCGGACAGATAGACGAATGTTCAGTGAGCCAGCTGTTATGAGTTCAGCGGATGACGTAAGCATTCCAATGTCCCGTAAAAAAACTAAAAACAAACTACAGCCAGCAGGAGGAATAAGCACGAAGAACGAACAGATTAATCCACAGCTGTTCCAAAGGAATGTTATTCAATAGAACAAGCTCCAGCCGCTAGACGGAACCAATACAAAAAGAAACAAAACCGGCATCCCGGTTCCCCGGATGGTCGAGTCAATTCACTCGGAGGCCGTATAAACATATATACCATGACTTACACAATCTGTCAGCTTTATAAAAGACATCCTTTGTGTGAGCATGTAGATATTTTGTGGTCATCCATAGTGTCCATTCTCAATCTGTCCGGGAACTTCAATGCAAAAGTAATCTTTCATCAATGTAAAAGTTTCTTTAAGGAAAAGTGTTATTCACAAAACAAGCTCCAGCCGCTCGGCAGAGCCAACGCAAAAAACCCAAAATGTCGCCCAGCTTCCTCAAGAGTAAGTACAGCGAGTTGATCCACTCACATGAGAAACACCCAATGGTTTACTCAGACATTGATTCTATAAAAGACATTGCTTGATTGGGACATATAAATACTTTGCGACCGACCTTCGTTTCTATTCTCAGTTTGGCCAGAAACATCAGAGCAACAAATCTTTTTCTGATGCAAGAGTTTCTTACATTCCTTGAACCGATCGCGCTTCTCTCTTGTCAAACTCGCAAAGTCCGGGAACAAGAAAATATTATGGTTCTTCCAAGAAAGCTTCCCTTTGCTCCTCGCCTGGCGCAACACAAGATCTTTATCGGATGATCTCAGAAATCTGGCCAGGACTGATCGGGGCCTGTCTCCCTCAGCAGATCTGTGAGCCGGGACTCTGTGAGCTCGCTCGATTTCCAGCTTGTGGCCTGTTATGTCGAACAGACTCGGGAAAAGCTTGTCTAGGAATTTCACCATATCTCTGCCCTCCTCATGCTCAGGAATTCCAACAATTCTGACGTTATTCCTGCGGCTTCTATTTTCAAGATCTTCAAGCTTTTCAAGGAGATGTTCCAAATCAACTTTGGTCGCGGGCAGATTAGCGGTTAATTCCCTCTCCAAAGATTCTAGAAAATCGATTCGTTTCTCAACATCAGTCACTCTTGTAACTAACTCAGAGAATTTTATTTCCATCGCCGTAATCGATCGACGTATTACAGTGAGATCCTCCAAGTCAGCAAGAATCTTCGTCAACATCACCGACATTTTGAACAACTGACGCTGGATCTCCTCTCCCGCCGCGCCATCCAAATCGAGTCCCTGGTCTGTAGGCCTGTCTGGACTTTCATTCTGAACATGTAAGTGTCTTTTAATGTCTCCAGAGCCCGAGGATTTTGACATTTTTGCCATGTTTTGCATCAAAGAGCAAAAGTGTAACTGGGTGTATCAAATTCACCAGATTACAACATGAAAATAATTGAAAATTTAGCAAAGTGCGCAGAGCTCGTCGCTCACACATCTTCTTCTTGCGTGGCGTCACGTGACCCCCAATTAAAATGTTAATAACACTGTTTATCAAGCATAAATTACCCATCAGTACATTCACCTATCACTATCACTCCAAAATACAACGTATAACACCAATTAAAAAGGATTTGGCCTGAATGAACAAAATGAACTTACTGTGTATTGAAAGAATAAATTAACAATTTTATGTGATGCGCAAAGCAAAGCAAATACATTAAAAATGTTTAAATATTGAGCTGGAACAGACACCTTTATTGTTGTATTAATTTGGACATAATATCTACTTATTTACTGAACCATACGTGAAAACATCGGTTTGCATGTATTTAAGGTTTCCGTGCATGTAGCTTCTAACTAGAGGAGTTTTCTTTTGGAGAAGGAATATACTTCTGTTCAAACACATGCTGTCTCTGAGCACTTTTCCTCCATCAAGATGTTCCCTGCTGTCCGAGTGGATTCAAAAGTAATCTTAAGTTCAATCATAACTTCTGTTATTATTTTTGTAATACGAGAACTACACAAATATTAAATTGAGATGTATTTACATAAATATCCCAAACAGTACTTAATGTTGGAAGGAGACATACAGCAAGTTGCTGGTTTAGGTAACTGAAGTAACGTCTTAGTTTAATTCAGTTTAATTATGATCATTTAGGATATGTAGAATACAAAACAAACAGCAACAGTTATCTAAAGAGCGTTTTATCTGTCTACAGGATATTATTTTAACTAAGCAGCTCCTTGGTGTATCGACAGAGGGACAATTTCTGCATTTTACAAGCATTTTAACATTGAGGAATTTTTTATAATTTTATTCATTTTTCTCCCCATTCTGAAGAATATTGAGAGCTATAGTTTATAATAGTTTCCCACCCTAGTTTGAACAAGGTGGATGTATTTTGTTGTTCACATGGTACAAGTTTCTGAGGCAAGTAACAAGTGTGTGTGTGTGTGTGTGTGTGTGTGTGTGTGTTTACTGAAAATAGCCATATTTCTTTATTTGATCGAAATGGGCAACATTGTGTAAATGCATTTGTAGGGATGTCTTTCAATCCATTGTGAATGTAGCCTTTCTTATCTCTCTGTTTCAGGTGTTTGCTGAGATGTAGTGCTTTACAAACCAGAATTGACCAAACACGCATATGCAGAACTTGATCAGCACAGTCTTCGCTGATGACTTTATATCTCGTCAGAAGACACTGGAGTTGGAAAAGACTGCTGGTGTACTTGCTGGGATTCTCTTAAAGGTATTATGGTCTTAGTTGTTTAATATTGTTCTGTGGTTCAACAGACCTTGATTTTACACAGAATAATTTGAGCCTGTCCCAAACTTAAAGGGATAGTTTACTCAAAAATAAAACCTCTATCATTTACTGACCCTCATGCCATCCCAGATGTGTATGACTTTTTTCTCCTGTACACAAGATTTTTAGAAGAATATCTCAGCTCTGTTGGTGCTCTCACAATGCAAGTGAATGGTGGTCAGAACTTTGAAGATCCAAAAAGCACATAAAGGCAGCATAAAAGTAATCCATAAGACTCCAGTGGTTAAATCAATATATCTAGAAGCAATATGATGGGTGTGGATGAGAAACAGATCAATATTTAAGTCTTTTTTTTACTATCACTTCAGAAGATATATATTTAACCACTGGAGTCGTATAGATTCGTTCATCTACAGAGATGAAATATTCTTCTAGAAATCTTTGTTTGTGTTCAGCAGAAGAAAGTCATACACATCTGGTATGGCATGAGAGTGAGTAAATGATGAGAGAATTTTCATTTTTGGGTGAACTATCCCTTTAATGGTGAGTGTACTGAAAAGTTGTATTCACATGTTATGTTAGAATATGTTTATGTTATAAACCCAGACAGAATCTGTGCATGCAGAAATCTCTTTTCATTTCTTATTTCTTAAATGTTCTACAAATTCCCCATCACTTTCATGTTGTTTGTGAAATAGTTTGGCTAATTGTGTGATGCATTTATCAACCATTAAGAGTACAGTACTCTCAGGTTCATTTAACACATTTTACCATGTTTAAATCCCATCCACAAAATTCTGCAGATTTTCCCAAAAATTCTGCTTGGAAAGAGCTAAAAATGCCCACAGATTCCGTCTGGGCCTAAGCTTTCCTGACATCAGACTATTGTGAAGGTTACAAAAGCTATAAATT
>NW_026249579.1:0-21000 GCF_019703515.2 Myxocyprinus asiaticus
TCACTTATAATGCATGCATTTCGCAATGATGTATTCTGATTCCTAATGCTTTCTTTTGCAATGCATAGTAGCCTATGAGTGAAATTACTGAAAAGTAATGTTTAATTGAAGTGATTTCTGATGAGATATGGCTTGAAACTCAAGTCTATGTTTTAAAAGTTGCTTTTGGGCCTTAGAGAACTGTTTCATGAAGTTTGCACAGTTCTGTGTTAACATTCAGATTTTTTCAATATATGATTTAATATCACTTATAATGCATGCATTTCGCAATGATGTATTCTGATTCCAAATGCTTTCTTTTGCAATGCATAGTAGCCTATGAGTGAAATTACTGAAAAGTAATGTTTAATTGAAGAAGTGATTTCTGATGAGATATGGCTTGAAACTCAAGTCTATGTTTTAAAAGTTGCTTTTGGGCCTTAGAGAACTGTTTCATGAAGTTTGCACAGTTCTGTGTTAACATTCAGATTTTTTCAATATATGATTTAATATCACTTATAATGCATGCATTTCGCAATGATGTATTCTGATTCCTAATGCTTTCTTTTGCAATGCATATTTGTCTTTTGAGTGAAATTACTGAAAAGTAATGTTTAATTGAAGTGATTTCTGATGAGATATGGCTTGAAACTCAAGTCTATGTTTTAAAAGTTGCTTTTGGGCCTTAGAGAAGTGTTTCATGAAGTTTGTACAGTTCTGTGTTAACATTTAGATTTCTTCAATATATGATTGAATATAACTTATAATGCATGCATTTCGCAATGAGGTATTTTGACTCCTAATGTTTTCTTTTGCAATCCATATTTGTCTATTGAGTGAAATTACTGAAAGTAATGTTTAATTGATGAAGTGATTTCTGATGAGATATGGCTTGAAACACGTCTATAATTAAAAAGTTGCTTTTGGGCCTTTGAGAACTGTTTCATGAAGTTAGCACAGTTATGTGTTAACATTTAGATTTATTCAATATATGATTGAATATAACTTATAATGCATGCATTTCGCAATGATGTATTTTGACACCTAATGTTATCTTTTGCAATGCATATTTGTCTTTTGAGTGAAATTACTGAAAGTAATGTTTAATTGAAGTGATTTCTGATGAGATATGGCTTGAAACTCAAGTCTATGTTTTAAAAGTTGCTTTTGGGTCTTAGAGAACTGTTTCATGAAGTTTGTACAGTTCTGTGTTAACATTTAGATTTCTTCAATATATGATTGAATGTAACATAATGCATGCATTTCTCAGTGAGGTATTTTGACTCCTAATGTTTTCTTTTGCAATACATATTTGTCTTTTGAGTGAAATTACTGAAAGTAATGTTTAATTGATGAAGTGATTTCTGATGAGAAATGGCTTGAAACATGTCTATACTTAAAAAGTTGCTTTTGGGCCTTTGAGAACTGTTTCATGAAGTTTGCACAGTTCTTTGTTAACATACAGATTTCTTCAATATATGTTTGAATATCATTTATAATGCAGGCAAACATAATGTAATGATGTATTTTGACTCCAAATGTTTAGTATTGCAATGCATATTTGTCTATTGAGTCAAATTACTGAAAGTAATGTTTAATTGAAGTGATTTCTGATGAGATATGGCTTGAAACTCAAGTCTATGTTTTAAAAGTTGCTTTTGGGCCTTTGAGAACTGTTTCATGAAGTTTGTGCAGTTCTGTGTTAACATTTAGATTTCTTCAATATATGATTGAATATAACTTATAATGCATGCATTTCGCACTGATGTATTTTGACACCTAATGTTATCTTTTGCAATGCATATTTGTCTTTTGAGTGAAATTACTGAAAGTAATGTTTTATTGAAGTGATATCTGATGAGATATGGCTTGAAACTCAAGTCTATGTTTTAAAAGTTGCTTTTGGGCCTTAGAGAACTGTTTCATGAAATTTGCACAGTTCTGTGTTAACATTCAGATTTCTTCAATATATGATTTAATATCACTTATAATGCATGCATTTCGCAATGATGTATTCTGATTCCTAATGCTTTCTTTTGCAATGCATAGTAGCCTATGAGTGAAATTACTGAAAAGTAATGTTTAATTGAAGAATTGATTTCTGATGAGATATGGCTTGAAACTCAAGTCTATGTTTTAAAAGTTGCTTTTGGGCCTTAGAGAACTGTTTCATGAAGTTTGCACAGTTCTGTGTTAACATTCAGATTTCTTCAATATATGATTTAATATCACTTATAATGCATGCATTTCGCAATGATGTATTCTGATTCCTAATGGTTTCTTTTGCAATGCATAGTAGCCTATGAGTGAAATTACTGAAAAGTAATGTTTAATTGAAGTGATATCTGATGAGATATGGCTTGAAACTCAAGTCTATGTTTTAAAAGTTGCTTTTGGGCCTTAGAGAACTGTTTCATGAAGTTTGTACTGTTCTGTGTTAACATTTAGATTTCTTCAATATAAGATTGAATATAACTTATAATGCATGCATTTCGCAATGAGGTATTTTGACTCCTAATGTTTTCTTTTGCAATCCATATTTGTCTTTTGAGTGAAATTACAGAAAGTAATGTTTAATTGATGAAGTGATTTCTGATGAGAAATGGCTTGAAACACGTCTATAATTAAAAAGTTACTTTTGGGCCTTTGAAAACTGTTTCATGAAATTTGCACAATTCTGTGTTAACATTCAGATTTTTTCAATATATGATTTAATATCACTTATAATGCATGCATTTCGCAATGATGTATTCTGATTCCTAATGCTTTCTTTTGCAATGCATAGTAGCTTATGATTGAAATTACTGAAAAGTAATGTTTAATTGAAGTGATTTCTGATGAGATATGGCTTGAAACTCAAGTCTATGTTTTAAAAGTTGCTTTTGGGCCTTAGAGAACTGTTTCATGAAATTTGCACATTTCTGTGTTAACATTCAGATTTCTTCAATATATGATTTAATATCACTTATAATGCATGCATTTCGCAATGATGTATTCTGATTCCTAATGCTTTCTTTTGCAATGCATAGTAGCCTATGAGTGAAATTACTGAAAAGTAATGTTTAATTGAAGAAGTGATTTCTGATGAGATATGGCTTGAAACTCAAGTCTATATTTTAAAAGTTGCTTTTTGGTCTTAGAGAACTGTTTCATGAAGTTTGCACAGTTCTGTGTTAACATTCAGATTTTTTCAATATATGAATGAATATAACTTATAATGCATGCATTTCTCAGTGAGGTATTTTGACTCCTAATGTTTTCTTTTGCATTGCATATTTGCCTATTGATTGAAATTACTGAAAGTAATGTTTAATTGAAGTGATTTCTGATGAGATATGGCTTGAAACTCAAGTCTATGTTTTAAAAGTTGCTTTTGGGCCTTAGAGAACTGTTTCATGCAATTTGCACAGTTCTTTGTTAACATTCAGATTTCTTCAATATTTTTGAATATCATTTATAATGCTGGCAAACATAATGTAATGATGTATTTTGACTCCAAATGTTTAGTATTGCAATGCATAGTTTACTATGAGTGAAATTACTGAAAAGTCATGTTTAATTGTAAAAGAAGTGATTTCTGATAAGAAATGGATCCACACAAGTGTCTTAGAATAAAAAGTTGCTTTTGGTACTTTGAGAGTTGTTTCATGAAGTTTGCACAGTTCTGTGTAAACAATCAGATTTCTTCAATAAATGACTGAATATAACTTATAATGCATGCAATCATATTGTAAAGACGCATTTTGTCTCCTAATGCTTTCTTTATCAATGAATTGTTGCCTGTGAGTGAAATTACTGAAAAGATATATTTTATTGAGAAAGAAGTGTATTCTGATAAGAAATCGTTCCACACACCTGTCTATGCTTAAAAGGTTGCTTTCGGGCCTTTGAGGGTTGTTTCATGAAGTTTGCACAGTTCTGTGTTAACATTCAGATTTCTTCAATATATGATTTAATATCACTTATAATGCATGCATTTCGCTATGAGGTATTCTGATTCCTAATGCTTTCTTTTGCAATGCATAGTACCCTATGAGTGAAATTACTGAAAGTAATGTTTAATGATGAAGTGATTTCTGATGAGATATGGCTTGAAACTCAAGTCTATGTTTTAAAAGTTGCTTTTGGGCCATAGAGAACTGTTTCATGAAATTTGCACATTTCTGTATTAACATTCAGATTTCTTCAATATATGATTAATATCATTATAATGCATGCATTTCGCAATGATGTATTCTGATTCCTAATGCTTTCTTTTGCAATGCATAGTAGCCTATGAGTGAAATTACTGAAAAGTAATATTTAATTGAAGAAGTGATTTCTGATGAGATATGGCTTGAAACTCAAGTCTATGTTTTAAAAGTTGCTTTTGGGCCTTAGAGAACTGTTTCATGAAGTTTGTACAGTTCTGTGTTATCATTTAGATTTCTTCAATATATGATTGAATATAAATTATAATGCCTGCATTTCGCAATGATGTATTTTGACACCATCATTTTTTCTTTAGCAATGCATATTTGTCTATTGAGTGAAATTACTGAAAGTAATGTTTAATTGAAGTGATTTCTGATGAGATATGGCTTGAAACTCAAGTCTATGTTTTAAAAGTTGCTTTTGGGCCTTAGAGAACTGTTTCATGAAGTTTGTACAGTTCTGTGTTAACATTTAGATTTCTGCAATATATGATTGAATATAAATTATAATGCTTGCATTTCGCAATGATGTATTTTGACACCTAATGTTTTCTTTAGCAATGCATATTTGTCTGAGTGAAATTACTGAAAGTAATGTTTAATTGAATTGATATCTGACGAGATATGGCTTGAAACTCAAGTCTATGTTTTAAAAGTTGCTTTTGGGCCTTAGAGAACTGTTTCATGAAGTTTGTACAGTTCTTTGTTAACATTTAGATTTCTTCAATATATGATTGAATATAAATTATAATGCATGCATTTCGCAATAATGTATTTTGACACCTAATGTTTTCTTTTGCAATGCATATTTGTCTATTGAGTGAAATTACTGAAAGTAATGTATAATTGAAGTGATTTCTGATGAGATATGGCTTGAAACACGTCTATACTTAAAAAGTTGCTTTTGGGCCTTTGAGAACTGTTTCATGCAATTTGCACAGTTCTTTGTTAACATTCAGATTTCTTCAATATTTTTGAATATCATTTATAATGCTGGCAAACATAATGTAATGATGTATTTTGACTCCAAATGTTTAGTATTGCAATGCATAGTTTACTATGAGTGAAATTACTGAAAAGTCATGTTTAATTGTAAAAGAAGTGATTTCTGATAAGAAATGGATCTACACAAGTGTCTTAGAATAAAAAGTTGCTTTTGGTACTTTGAGAGTTGTTTCATGAAGTTTGCACAGTTCTGTTTTTTACATTCAAATTTCTTCAATAAATGATTGAATATAACTTATAATGCATGCAATCATATTGTAAAGACGCATTTTGTCTCCTAATGCTTTCTTTATCAATGAATTGTTGCCTGTGAGTGAAATTACTGAAAAGATATATTTTATTGAGAAAGAAGTGTATTCTGATAAGAAATCGTTCCACACACCTGTCTATGCTTAAAAGGTTGCTTTCGGGCCTTTGAGGGTTGTTTCATGAAGTTTGCACAGTTCTGTGTTAACATTCAGATTTCTTCAATATATGATTTAATATCACTTATAATGCATGCATTTCGCTATGAGGTATTCTGATTCCTAATGCTTTCTTTTGCAATGCATAGTAGCCTATGAGTGAAATTACTGAAAGTAATGTTTAATTGAAGAAGTGATTTCTGATGAGATATGGCTTGAAATTCAAGTCTATGTTTTAAAAGTTGCTTTTGGGCCTTAGAGAACTGTTTCATGAAGTTTGCACATTTCTGTGTTAACATTCAGATTTCTTCAATATATGATTTAATATCACTTATAATGCATGCATTTGGCAATGATTTATTCTGATTCCTAATGCTTTCTTTTGCAATGCATAGTAGCCTATGAGTGAAATTACTGAAAAGTAATGTTTAATTGAAGTGATTTCTGATGAGATATGGCTTGAAACTCAAGTCTATGTTTTAAAAGTTGCTTTTGGGCCTTAGAGAACTGTTTCATGAAGTTTGTACAGTTCTGTGTTAACATTTAGATTTCTGCAATATATGATTGAATATAAATTATAATGCTTGCATTTCGCAATGATGTATTTTGACACCTAATGTTTTCTTTAGCAATGCATATTTGTCTGAGTGAAATTACTGAAAGTAATGTTTAATTGAATTGATATCTGACGAGATATGGCTTGAAACTCAAGTCTATGTTTTAAAAGTTGCTTTTGGGCCTTAGAGAACTGTTTCATGAAGTTTGTACAGTTCTTTGTTAACATTTAGATTTCTTCAATATATGATTGAATATAAATTATAATGCATGCATTTCGCAATAATGTATTTTGACACCTAATGTTTTCTTTTGCAATGCATATTTGTCTATTGAGTGAAATTACTGAAAGTAATGTATAATTGAAGTGATTTCTGATGAGATATGGCTTGAAACACGTCTATACTTAAAAAGTTGCTTTTGGGCCTTTGAGAACTGTTTCATGCAATTTGCACAGTTCTTTGTTAACATTCAGATTTCTTCAATATTTTTGAATATCATTTATAATGCTGGCAAACATAATGTAATGATGTATTTTGACTCCAAATGTTTAGTATTGCAATGCATAGTTTACTATGAGTGAAATTACTGAAAAGTCATGTTTAATTGTAAAAGAAGTGATTTCTGATAAGAAATGGATCTACACAAGTGTCTTAGAATAAAAAGTTGCTTTTGGTACTTTGAGAGTTGTTTCATGAAGTTTGCACAGTTCTGTTTTTTACATTCAAATTTCTTCAATAAATGATTGAATATAACTTATAATGCATGCAATCATATTGTAAAGACGCATTTTGTCTCCTAATGCTTTCTTTATCAATGAATTGTTGCCTGTGAGTGAAATTACTGAAAAGATATATTTTATTGAGAAAGAAGTGTATTCTGATAAGAAATCGTTCCACACACCTGTCTATGCTTAAAAGGTTGCTTTCGGGCCTTTGAGGGTTGTTTCATGAAGTTTGCACAGTTCTGTGTTAACATTCAGATTTCTTCAATATATGATTTAATATCACTTATAATGCATGCATTTCGCTATGAGGTATTCTGATTCCTAATGCTTTCTTTTGCAATGCATAGTAGCCTATGAGTGAAATTACTGAAAGTAATGTTTAATTGAAGAAGTGATTTCTGATGAGATATGGCTTGAAATTCAAGTCTATGTTTTAAAAGTTGCTTTTGGGCCTTAGAGAACTGTTTCATGAAGTTTGCACATTTCTGTGTTAACATTCAGATTTCTTCAATATATGATTTAATATCACTTATAATGCATGCATTTGGCAATGATTTATTCTGATTCCTAATGCTTTCTTTTGCAATGCATAGTAGCCTATGAGTGAAATTACTGAAAAGTAATGTTTAATTGAAGTGATTTCTGATGAGATATGGCTTGAAACTCAAGTCTATGTTTTAAAAGTTGCTTTTGGGCCTTAGAGAACTGTTTCATGAAGTTTGTACAGTTCTGTGTTAACATTTAGATTTCTGCAATATATGATTGAATATAAATTATAATGCTTGCATTTCGCAATGATGTATTTTGACACCTAATGTTTTCTTTAGCAATGCATATTTGTCTGAGTGAAATTACTGAAAGTAATGTTTAATTGAATTGATATCTGACGAGATATGGCTTGAAACTCAAGTCTATGTTTTAAAAGTTGCTTTTGGGCCTTAGAGAACTGTTTCATGAAGTTTGTACAGTTCTTTGTTAACATTTAGATTTCTTCAATATATGATTGAATATAAATTATAATGCATGCATTTCGCAATAATGTATTTTGACACCTAATGTTTTCTTTTGCAATGCATATTTGTCTATTGAGTGAAATTACTGAAAGTAATGTATAATTGAAGTGATTTCTGATGAGATATGGCTTGAAACACGTCTATACTTAAAAAGTTGCTTTTGGGCCTTTGAGAACTGTTTCATGCAATTTGCACAGTTCTTTGTTAACATTCAGATTTCTTCAATATTTTTGAATATCATTTATAATGCTGGCAAACATAATGTAATGATGTATTTTGACTCCAAATGTTTAGTATTGCAATGCATAGTTTACTATGAGTGAAATTACTGAAAAGTCATGTTTAATTGTAAAAGAAGTGATTTCTGATAAGAAATGGATCTACACAAGTGTCTTAGAATAAAAAGTTGCTTTTGGTACTTTGAGAGTTGTTTCATGAAGTTTGCACAGTTCTGTTTTTTACATTCAAATTTCTTCAATAAATGATTGAATATAACTTATAATGCATGCAATCATATTGTAAAGACGCATTTTGTCTCCTAATGCTTTCTTTATCAATGAATTGTTGCCTGTGAGTGAAATTACTGAAAAGATATATTTTATTGAGAAAGAAGTGTATTCTGATAAGAAATCGTTCCACACACCTGTCTATGCTTAAAAGGTTGCTTTCGGGCCTTTGAGGGTTGTTTCATGAAGTTTGCACAGTTCTGTGTTAACATTCAGATTTCTTCAATATATGATTTAATATCACTTATAATGCATGCATTTCGCTATGAGGTATTCTGATTCCTAATGCTTTCTTTTGCAATGCATAGTAGCCTATGAGTGAAATTACTGAAAAGTAATGTTTAATTGAAGAAGTGATTTCTGATGAGATATGGCTTGAAATTCAAGTCTATGTTTTAAAAGTTGCTTTTGGGCCTTAGAGAACTGTTTCATGAAGTTTGCACATTTCTGTGTTAACATTCAGATTTCTTCAATATATGATTTAATATCACTTATAATGCATGCATTTGGCAATGATTTATTCTGATTCCTAATGCTTTCTTTTGCAATGCATAGTAGCCTATGAGTGAAATTACTGAAAAGTAATGTTTAATTGAAGTGATTTCTGATGAGATATGGCTTGAAACTCAAGTCTATGTTTTAAAAGTTGCTTTTGGGCCTTAGAGAACTGTTTCATGAAGTTTGTACAGTTCTGTGTTAACATTTAGATTTCTGCAATATATGATTGAATATAAATTATAATGCTTGCATTTCGCAATGATGTATTTTGACACCTAATGTTTTCTTTAGCAATGCATATTTGTCTGAGTGAAATTACTGAAAGTAATGTTTAATTGAATTGATATCTGACGAGATATGGCTTGAAACTCAAGTCTATGTTTTAAAAGTTGCTTTTGGGCCTTAGAGAACTGTTTCATGAAGTTTGTACAGTTCTTTGTTAACATTTAGATTTCTTCAATATATGATTGAATATAAATTATAATGCATGCATTTCGCAATAATGTATTTTGACACCTAATGTTTTCTTTTGCAATGCATATTTGTCTATTGAGTGAAATTACTGAAAGTAATGTATAATTGAAGTGATTTCTGATGAGATATGGCTTGAAACACGTCTATACTTAAAAAGTTGCTTTTGGGCCTTTGAGAACTGTTTCATGCAATTTGCACAGTTCTTTGTTAACATTCAGATTTCTTCAATATTTTTGAATATCATTTATAATGCTGGCAAACATAATGTAATGATGTATTTTGACTCCAAATGTTTAGTATTGCAATGCATAGTTTACTATGAGTGAAATTACTGAAAAGTCATGTTTAATTGTAAAAGAAGTGATTTCTGATAAGAAATGGATCTACACAAGTGTCTTAGAATAAAAAGTTGCTTTTGGTACTTTGAGAGTTGTTTCATGAAGTTTGCACAGTTCTGTTTTTTACATTCAAATTTCTTCAATAAATGATTGAATATAACTTATAATGCATGCAATCATATTGTAAAGACGCATTTTGTCTCCTAATGCTTTCTTTATCAATGAATTGTTGCCTGTGAGTGAAATTACTGAAAAGATATATTTTATTGAGAAAGAAGTGTATTCTGATAAGAAATCGTTCCACACACCTGTCTATGCTTAAAAGGTTGCTTTCGGGCCTTTGAGGGTTGTTTCATGAAGTTTGCACAGTTCTGTGTTAACATTCAGATTTCTTCAATATATGATTAATATCATTATAATGCATGCATTTCGCAATGATGTATTCTGATTCCTAATGCTTTCTTTTGCAATGCATAGTAGCCTATGAGTGAAATTACTGAAAAGTAATATTTAATTGAAGAAGTGATTTCTGATGAGATATGGCTTGAAACTCAAGTCTATGTTTTAAAAGTTGCTTTTGGGCCTTAGAGAACTGTTTCATGAAGTTTGCACAGTTCTGTGTTAACATTCAGATTTTTTCAATATATGATTTAATATCACTTATAATGCATGCATTGGGCAATGATTTATTCTGATTCCTAATGCTTTCTTTTGCAATGCATAGTAGCCTATGAGTGAAATTACTGAAAAGTAATGTTTAATTGAAGTGATTTCTGATGAGATATGGCTTGAAACTCAAGTCTATGTTTTAAAAGTTGCTTTTGGGCCTTAGAGAACTGTTTCATGAAGTTTGTACAGTTCTGTGTTAACATTTAGATTTCTGCAATATATGATTGAATATAAATTATAATGCTTGCATTTCGCAATGATGTATTTTGACACCTAATGTTTTCTTTAGCAATGCATATTTGTCTGAGTGAAATTACTGAAAGTAATGTTTAATTGAATTGATATCTGACGAGATATGGCTTGAAACTCAAGTCTATGTTTTAAAAGTTGCTTTTGGGCCTTAGAGAACTGTTTCATGAAGTTTGTACAGTTCTTTGTTAACATTTAGATTTCTTCAATATATGATTGAATATAAATTATAATGCATGCATTTCGCAATAATGTATTTTGACACCTAATGTTTTCTTTTGCAATGCATATTTGTCTATTGAGTGAAATTACTGAAAGTAATGTATAATTGAAGTGATTTCTGATGAGATATGGCTTGAAACACGTCTATACTTAAAAAGTTGCTTTTGGGCCTTTGAGAACTGTTTCATGCAATTTGCACAGTTCTTTGTTAACATTCAGATTTCTTCAATATTTTTGAATATCATTTATAATGCTGGCAAACATAATGTAATGATGTATTTTGACTCCAAATGTTTAGTATTGCAATGCATAGTTTACTATGAGTGAAATTACTGAAAAGTCATGTTTAATTGTAAAAGAAGTGATTTCTGATAAGAAATGGATCTACACAAGTGTCTTAGAATAAAAAGTTGCTTTTGGTACTTTGAGAGTTGTTTCATGAAGTTTGCACAGTTCTGTTTTTTACATTCAAATTTCTTCAATAAATGATTGAATATAACTTATAATGCATGCAATCATATTGTAAAGACGCATTTTGTCTCCTAATGCTTTCTTTATCAATGAATTGTTGCCTGTGAGTGAAATTACTGAAAAGATATATTTTATTGAGAAAGAAGTGTATTCTGATAAGAAATCGTTCCACACACCTGTCTATGCTTAAAAGGTTGCTTTCGGGCCTTTGAGGGTTGTTTCATGAAGTTTGCACAGTTCTGTGTTAACATTCAGATTTCTTCAATATATGATTTAATATCACTTATAATGCATGCATTTCGCTATGAGGTATTCTGATTCCTAATGCTTTCTTTTGCAATGCATAGTAGCCTATGAGTGAAATTACTGAAAGTAATGTTTAATTGAAGAAGTGATTTCTGATGAGATATGGCTTGAAATTCAAGTCTATGTTTTAAAAGTTGCTTTTGGGCCTTAGAGAACTGTTTCATGAAGTTTGCACATTTCTGTGTTAACATTCAGATTTCTTCAATATATGATTTAATATCACTTATAATGCATGCATTTGGCAATGATTTATTCTGATTCCTAATGCTTTCTTTTGCAATGCATAGTAGCCTATGAGTGAAATTACTGAAAAGTAATGTTTAATTGAAGAAGTGATTTCTGATGAGATATGGCTTGAAACTCAAGTCTATGTTTTAAAAGTTGCTTTTGGGCCTTAGAGAACTGTTTCATGAAGTTTGTACAGTTCTGTGTTAACATTTAGATTTCTTCAATATATGATTGAATATAACTTATAATGCATGCATTTCGCAATGATGTATTTTGACACCTAATGTTTTCTTTTGCAATGCATATTTGTCTATTGAGTGAAATTACTGAAAGTAATGTTTAATTGAAGTGATTTCTGATGAGATATGGCTTGAAACTCAAGTCTATGTTTTAAAAGTTGCTTTTGGGCCTTAGAGAACTGTTTCATGAAGTTTGTACAGTTCTGTGTTAACATTTAGATTTCTTCAATATATGATTGAATATAAATTATAATGCATGCATTTCGCAATGATGTATTTTGACACCTAATGTTTTCTTTTGCAATGCATATTTGTCTATGAGTGAAATTACTGAAAGTAATGTTTAATTGAAGTGATTTCTGATGAGATATGGCTTGAAACTCAAGTCTATGTTTTAAAAGTTGCTTTTGGGCCTTAGAGAACTGTTTCATGAAGTTTGTACAGTTCTGTGTTAACATTTAGATTTCTTCAATATATGATTGAATATAAATTATAATGCATGCATTTCGCAATGATGTATTTTGACACCTAATGTTTTCTTTTGCAATACATATTTGTCTATTGAGTGAAATTACTGAAAGTAATGTTTAATTGAAGTGATTTCTGATGAGATATGGCTTGAAACACGTCTATACTTAAAAAGTTGCTTTTGGGCCTTTGAGAACTGTTTCATGCAATTTGCACAGTTCTTTGTTAACATTCAGATTTCTTCAATATTTTTGAATATCATTTATAATGCTGGCAAACATAATGTAATGATGTATTTTGACTCCAAATGTTTAGTATTGCAATGCATAGTTTACTATGAGTGAAATTACTGAAAAGTCATGTTTAATTGTAAAAGAAGTGATTTCTGATAAGAAATGGATCCACACAAGTGTCTTAGAATAAAAAGTTGCTTTTGGTACTTTGAGAGTTGTTTCATGAAGTTTGCACAGTTCTGTGTAAACAATCAGATTTCTTCAATAAATGATTGAATATCAATTATAATGCATGCAAACAAAATGTAATGATGCATTTTGACTCCAAATGCGTTCTATTGCAATGCATAGTTGCCTAGAGTGAAATTACTGAAATGTAATGATTCATTGAAAATGAAGTGGTTTCTGATGAGAAATGGCTTGAAACACATGTCTATGCTTAAAAGGTTGCTTTTGGGCCTTTGAGAACTGTTTCATGAAGTTTGCACAGTTATGTTTTTTACATTCAAATTTCTTCAATAAATGATTGAATATAACTTATAATGCATGCAATCATATTGTAAAGACGCATTTTGTCTCCTAATGCTTTCTTTATCAATGAATTGTTGCCTGTGAGTGAAATTACTGAAAAGATATATTTTATTGAGAAAGAAGTGTATTCTGATAAGAAATCGTTCCACACACCTGTCTATGCTTAAAAGGTTGCTTTCGGGCCTTTGAGGGTTGTTTCATGAAGTTTGCACAGTTCTGTGTTAACATTCAGATTTCTTCAATATATGATTTAATATCACTTATAATGCATGCATTTCACTATGAGGTATTCTGATTCCTAATGCTTTCTTTTGCAATGCATAGTACCCTATGAGTGAAATTACTGAAAGTAATGTTTAATTGAAGAAGTGATTTCTGATGAGATATGGCTTGAAACTCAAGTCTATGTTTTAAAAGTTGCTTTTGGGCCTTAGAGAACTGTTTCATGAAGTTTGTACAGTTCTGTGTTAACATTTAGATTTCTTCAATATATGATTGAATATAAATTATAATGCATGCATTTCGCAATGATGTATTTTGACACCTAATGTTTTCTTTTGCAATACATATTTGTCTATTGAGTGAAATTACTGAAAGTAATGTTTAATTGATGAAGTGATTTCTGATGAGAAATGGCTTGAAACATGTCTATACTTAAAAAGTTGCTTTTGGGCCTTTGAGAACTGTTTCATGAAGTTTGCACAGTTCTTTGTTAACATACAGATTTCTTCAATATATGTTTGAATATCATTTATAATGCAGGCAAACATAATGTAATGATGTATTTTGACTCCAAATGTTTAGTATTGCAATGCATATTTGTCTATTGAGTCAAATTACTGAAAGTAATGTTTAATTGAAGTGATTTCTGATGAGATATGGCTTGAAACTCAAGTCTATGTTTTAAAAGTTGCTTTTGGGCCTTTGAGAACTGTTTCATGAAGTTTGTGCAGTTCTGTGTTAACATTTAGATTTCTTCAATATATGATTGAATATAACTTATAATGCATGCATTTCGCACTGATGTATTTTGACACCTAATGTTATCTTTTGCAATGCATATTTGTCTTTTGAGTGAAATTACTGAAAGTAATGTTTAATTGATGAAGTGATTATCTGATGAGATATGGCTTGAAACTCAAGTCTATGTTTTAAAAGTTGCTTTTGGGCCTTAGAGAACTGTTTCATGAAATTTGCACATTTCTGTGTTAACATTCAGATTTCTTCAATATATGATTTAATATCACTTATAATGCATGCATTTCGCAATGATGTATTCTGATTCCTAATGCTTTCTTTTGCAATGCATAGTAGCCTATGAGTGAAATTACTGAAAAGTAATGTTTAATTGAAGAATTGATTTCTGATGAGATATGGCTTGAAACTCAAGTCTATGTTTTAAAAGTTGCTTTTGGGCCTTAGAGAACTGTTTCATGAAGTTTGCACAGTTTTGTGTTAACATTCAGATTTCTTCAATATATGATTTAATATCACTTATAATGCATGCATTTCGCAATGATGTATTCTGATTCCTAATGGTTTCTTTTGCAATGCATAGTAGCCTATGAGTGAAATTACTGAAAAGTAATGTTTAATTGAAGTGATTTCTGATGAGAAATGGCTTGATACTCAAGTCTATGTTTTAAAAGTTGCTTTTGGGCCTTTGAGAACTGTTTCATGAAGTTTGCACAGTTCTGTGTTAACATTTAGATTTCTTCAATATATGAATTAATATCACTTATAATGCATGCATTTCGCAATGATGTATTCTGATTCCTAATGCTTTCTTTTGCAATGCATAGTAGCCTATGAGTGAAATTACTGAAAAGTAATGTTTAATTGAAGTGATTTCTGATGAGATATGGCTTGAAACTCAAGTCTATGTTTTAAAAGTTGCTTTTGGGCCTAAGAGAACTGTTTCATGAAGTTTGTACAGTTCTGTGTTAACATTTAGATTTCTTCAATATATGATTGAATATAAATTATAATGCCTGCATTTCGCAATGATGTATTTTGACACCTAATGTTTTCTTTAGCAATGCATATTTGTCAGAGTGAAATTACTGATAGTAATGTTTAATTGAAGTGATTTCTGATGAGATATGGCTTGAAACTCAAGTCTATGTTTTAAAAGTTGCTTTTGGGCCTTTGAGAACTGTTTCATGAAAGTTGCACAGTTCTGTGTTAACATTCAGATTTCTTCAATATATGATTTAATATCACTTATAATGCATGCATTTCGCAATGAGGTATTCTGATTCCTAATGCTTTCTTTTGCAATGCATAGTAGCCTATGAGTGAAATTACTGAAAGTAATGTTTAATTGATGAAGTGATTTCTGATGAGAAATGGCTTGATTCTCAAGTCTATGTTTTAAAAGTTGCTTTTGGGCCTTTGAGAACTGTTTCATGAAATTTGCACAGTTCTGTGTTAACATTCAGATTTCTTCAATATATGATTTAATATCACTTATAATGCATGCATTTCGCAATGATGTATTCTGATTCCTAATGCTTTCTTTTGCAATGCATAGTAGCCTATGAGTGAAATTACTGAAAAGTAATGTTTAATTGAAGAAGTGATTTCTGATGAGATATGGCTTGAAAATCAAGTCTATGTTTTAAAAGTTGCTTTTGGGCCATAGACAACTGTTTCATGAAGTTTGTACAGTTCTGTGTTAACATTTAGATTTCTGCAATATATGATTGAATATAAATTATAATGCTTGCATTTCGCAATGATGTATTTTGACACCTAATGTTTTCTTTAGCAATGCATATTTGTCTGAGTGAAATTACTGAAAGTAATGTTTAATTGAATTGATTTCTGATGAGATATGGCTTGAAACTCAAGTCTATGTTTTAAAAGTTGCTTTTGGGCCATAGACAACTGTTTCATGAAGTTTGTACAGTTCTTTGTTAACATATAGATTTCTTCAATATATGATTGAATATAAATTATAATGCATGCATTTCGCAATGATGTATTTTGACACCTAATGTTTTCTTTTGCAATGCATATTTGTCTATTGAGTGAAATTACTGAAAGTAATGTTTAATTGAAGTGATTTCTGATGAGATATGGCTTGAAACACGTCTATACTTAAAAAGTTGCTTTTGGGCCTTTGAGAACTGTTTCATGCAATTTGCACAGTTCTTTGTTAACATTCAGATTTCTTCAATATTTTTGAATATCATTTATAATGCTGGCAAACATAATGTAATGATGTATTTTGACTCCAAATGTTTAGTATTGCAATGCATAGTTTACTATGAGTGAAATTACTGAAAAGTCATGTTTAATTGTAAAAGAAGTGATTTCTGATAAGAAATGGATCCAAACAAGTGTCTTAGAATAAAAAGTTGCTTTTGGTACTTTGAGAGTTGTTTCATGAAGTTTGCACAGTTCTGTGTAAACAATCAGATTTCTTCAATAAATGATTGAATATCAATTATAATGCATGCAAACAAAACGTAATGATGCTTTTTAACTCCAAATGCGTACTATTGCAATGCATACTTGCCTATGAGTGAAATTACTGAAATGTAATGATTCATTGAAAATGAAGTGATTTCTGATGAGAAATGGCTTGAAACACATGTCTATGCTTAAAAGGTTGCTTTCGGGCCTTTGAGAACAGTTTCATGAAGTTTGCACAATTATGTTTTTTACATTCAAATTTCTTCAATAAATGATTGAATATAACTTATAATGCATGCAATCATATTGTAAAGACGCATTTTGTCTCCTAATGCTTTCTTTATCAATGAATTGTTGCCTGTGAGTGAAATTACTGAAAAGATATATTTTATTGAGAAAGAAGTGTATTCTGATAAGAAATCGTTCCACACACCTGTCTATGCTTAAAAGGTTGCTTTCGGGCCTTTGAGGGTTGTTTCATGAAGTTTGCACAGTTCTGTGTAAACATTCAGATTTCTTCAATATATGATTTAATATCACTTATAATGCATGCATTTCGCAATGAGGTATTTTGACTCCTAATGTTTTCTTTTGCAATCCATATTTGTCTTTTGAGTGAAATTACTGAAAGTAATGTTTAATTGATGAAGTGATTTCTGATGAGATATGGCTTGAAACTCAAGTCTATGTTTTAAAAGTTGCTTTTGGGCCTTAGAGAACTGTTTCATGAAATTTGCACATTTCTGTGATAACATTCAAATTTCTTCAATATATGATTTAATATCACTTATAATGCATGCATTTCGCAATGATGTATTCTGATTCCTAATGCTTTCTTTTGCAATGCATAGTAGCCTATGAGTGAAATTACTGAAAAGTAATGTTTAATTGAAGAAGTGATTTCTGATGAGATATGGCTTGAAACTCAAGTCTATGTTTTAAAAGTTGCTTTTGGGTCTTAGTGAACTGTTTCATGAAGTTTGCACAGCTCTGTGTTAACATTCAGATTTTTTCAATATATGATTTAATATCACTTATAATGCATGCATTTCGCAATGATGTATTCTGATTCCTAATGCTTTCTTTTGCAATGCATAGTAGCCTATGAGTGAAATTACTGAAAAGTAATGTTTAATTGAAGTGATTTCTGATGAGATATGGCTTGAAACTCAAGTCTATGTTTTAAAAGTTGCTTTTGGGCCTAAGAGAACTGTTTCATGAAATTTGCACAGTTCTGTGTTAACATTTAGATTTCTGCAATATATGATTGAATATAAATTATAATGCTTGCATTTCGCAATGATGTATTTTGACACCTAATGTTTTCTTTAGCAATGCATATTTGTCTGAGTGAAATTACTGAAAGTAATGTTTAATTGAATTGATTTCTGATGAGATATGGCTTGAAACTCAAGTCTATGTTTTAAAAGTTGCTTTTGGGCCATAGACAACTGTTTCATGAAGTTTGTACAGTTCTTTGTTAACATATAGATTTCTTCAATATATGATTGAATATAAATTATAATGCATGCATTTCGCAATGATGTATTTTGACACCTAATGTTTTCTTTTGCAATGCATATTTGTCTATTGAGTGAAATTACTGAAAGTAATGTTTAATTGAAGTGATTTCTGATGAGATATGGCTTGAAACACGTCTATACTTAAAAAGTTGCTTTTGGGCCTTTGAGAACTGTTTCATGCAATTTGCACAGTTCTTTGTTAACATTCAGATTTCTTCAATATTTTTGAATATCATTTATAATGCTGGCAAACATAATGTAATGATGTATTTTGACTCCAAATGTTTAGTATTGCAATGCATAGTTTACTATGAGTGAAATTACTGAAAAGTCATGTTTAATTGTAAAAGAAGTGATTTCTGATAAGAAATGGATCCAAACAAGTGTCTTAGAATAAAAAGTTGCTTTTGGTACTTTGAGAGTTGTTTCATGAAGTTTGCACAGTTCTGTGTAAACAATCAGATTTCTTCAATAAATGATTGAATATCAATTATAATGCATGCAAACAAAATGTAATGATGCTTTTTAACTCCAAATGCGTACTATTGCAATGCATAGTTGCCTATGAGTGAAATTACTGAAATGTAATGATTCATTGAAAATGAAGGTGATTTCTGATGAGAAATGGCTTGAAACACATGTCTATGCTTAAAAGGTTGCTTTCGGGCCTTTGAGAACTGTTTCATGAAGTTTGCACAATTATGTTTTTTACATTCAAATTTCTTCAATAAATGATTTAATATAACTTATAATGCATGCAATCATATTGTAAAGACGCATTTTGTCTCCTAATGCTTTCTTTATAAATGAATTGTTGCCTGTGAGTGAAATTACTGAAAAGATATATTTTATTGAGAAAGAAGTGTATTCTGATAAAAAATCGTTCCACACACCTGTCTATGCTTAAAAAGTTGCTTTCGGGCCTTTGAGGGTTGTTTCATGAAGTTTGCACAGTTCTGTGTTAACATTCAGATTTCTTCAATATATGATTTAATATCACTTATAATGCATGCATTTCGCAATGAGGTATTTTGACTCCTAATGTTTTCTTTTGCAATCCATATTTGTCTTTTGATTGAAATTACTGAAAGTAATGTTTAATTGATGCAGTGATTTCTGATGAGATATGGCTTGAAACTCAAATCTATGTTTTAAAAGTTGCTTTTGGGCCTTAGAGAACTGTTTCATGAAATTTGCACATTTCTGTGATAACATTCAGATTTCTTCAATATATGATTGAATATAAATTATAATGCATGCATTTCGCAATGATGTATTCTGATTCCTAATGCTTTCTTTTGCAATGCATAGTAGCCTATGAGTGAAATTACTGAAAGTAATGTTTAATTGAAGAAGTGATTTCTGATGAGATATGGCTTGAAACTCAAGTCGTTGCTTTTGCGCCTTTGAGAACTGTTTCATGAAAGTTGCACAGTTCTGTGTTAACATTCAGATTTCTTCAATATATGATTTAATATCACTTATAATGCATGCATTTCGCAATGAGGTATTCTGATTCCTAATGCTTTTTAGGCAATGCATAGTAGCCTATGAGTGAAATTACTGAAAGTAATGTTTAAATGATGAAGTGATTTCTGATGAGAAATGGCTTGATACTCAAGTCTATGTTTTAAAAGTTGCTTTTGGGCCTTTGAGAACTGTTTCATGAAATTTGCACAGTTCTGTGTTAACATTCAGATTTCTTCAATATATGATTTAATATCACTTATAATGCATGCATTTCGCAAAGATGTATTCTGATTCCTAATGCTTTCTTTTGCAATGCATAGTAGCCTATGAGTGAAATTACTGAAAAGTAATGTTTAATTGAAGTGATTTCTGATGAGATATGGCTTGAAACTCAAGTCTATGTTTTAAAAGTTGCTTTTGGGCCATAGACAACTGTTTCATGAAGTTTGTACAGTTCTTTGTTAACATATAGATTTCTTCAATATATGATTGAATATAAATTATAATGCATGCATTTCGCAATGATGTATTTTGACACCTAATGTTTTCTTTTGCAATGCATATTTGTCTATTGAGTGAAATTACTGAAAGTAATGTTTAATTGAAGTGATTTCTGATGAGATATGGCTTGAAACACGTCTATACTTAAAAAGTTGCTTTTGGGCCTTTGAGAACTGTTTCATGCAATTTGCACAGTTCTTTGTTAACATTCAGATTTCTTCAATATTTTTGAATATCATTTATAATGCTGGCAAACATAATGTAATGATGTATTTTGACTCCAAATGTTTAGTATTGCAATGCATAGTTTACTATGAGTGAAATTACTGAAAAGTCATGTTTAATTGTAAAAGAAGTGATTTCTGATAAGAAATGGATCCAAACAAGTGTCTTAGAATAAATAGTTGCTTTTGGTACTTTGAGAGTTGTTTCATGAAGTTTGCACAGTTCTGTGTAAACAATCAGATTTCTTCAATAAATGTTTGAATATCAATTATAATGCATGCAAACAAAATGTAATGATGCTTTTTAACTCCAAATGCGTACTATTGCAATGCATAGTTGCCTATGAGTGAAATTACTGAAATGTAATGATTCATTGAAAATGAAGGTATTTCTGATGAGAAATGGCTTGAAACACATGTCTATGCTTAAAAGGTTGCTTTCGGGCCTTTGAGAACTGTTTCATGAAGTTTGCACAATTATGTTTTTTACATTCAAATTTCTTCAATAAATGATTTAATATAACTTATAATGCATGCAATCATATTGTAAAGAC
>NW_026249580.1:5000-7500 GCF_019703515.2 Myxocyprinus asiaticus
AGGGTTAGGGTTAGGGTTAGGGTTAGGGTTAGGGTTAGGGTTAGGGTTAGGGTTAGGGTTAGGGTTAGGGTTAGGGTTAGGGTTAGGGTTAGGGTTAGGGTTAGGGTTAGGGTTAGGGTTAGGGTTAGGGTTAGGGTTAGGGTTAGGGTTAGGGTTAGGGTTAGGGTTAGGGTTAGGGTTAGGGTTAGGGTTAGGGTTAGGTTAGGGTTAGGGTTAGGGTTAGGGTTAGGGTTAGGGTTAGGGTTAGGGTTAGGGTTAGGGTTAGGGTTAGGGTTAGGGTTAGGGTTAGGGTTAGGGTTAGGGTTAGGGTTAGGGTTAGGGTTAGGGTTAGGGTTAGGGTTAGGGTTAGGGTTAGGGGTTAGGGTTAGGGTTAGGGTTAGGGTTAGGGTTAGGGTTAGGGTTAGGGTTAGGGTTAGGGTTAGGGTTAGGGTTAGGGTTAGGGTTAGGGTTAGGGTTAGGGTTAGGGTTAGGGTTAGGGTTAGGTTAGGGTTAGGGTTAGGGTTAGGGTTAGGGTTAGGGTTAGGGTTAGGGTTAGGGTTAGGGTTAGGGTTAGGGTTAGGGTTAGGGTTAGGGTTAGGTTAGGGTTAGGGTTAGGGTTAGGGTTAGGGTTAGGGTTAGGGTTAGGGTTAGGGTTAGGGTTAGGGTTAGGGTTAGGGTTAGGGTTAGGGTTAGGGTTAGGGTTAGGGTTAGGGTTAGGGTTAGGGTTAGGGTTAGGGTTAGGGTTAGGGTTAGGGTTAGGGTTAGGGTTAGGGTTAGGGTTAGGGTTAGGGTTAGGGTTAGGGTTAGGGTTAGGGTTAGGGTTAGGGTTAGGGTTAGGGTTAGGGTTAGGTTAGGGTTAGGGTTAGGTTAGGGTTAGGTTAGGTTAGGGTTAGGGTTAGGGTTAGGGTTAGGGTTAGGGTTAGGGTTAGGGTTAGGGTTAGGGTTAGGGTTAGGTTAGGGTTAGGGTTAGGTTAGGGTTAGGGTTAGGGTTAGGGTTAGGGTTAGGGTTAGGGTTAGGGTTAGGGTTAGGGTTAGGGTTAGGGTTAGGGTTAGGGTTAGGGTTAGGGTTAGGGTTAGGGTTAGGGTTAGGGTTAGGGTTAGGGTTAGGGTTAGGGTTAGGGTTAGGGTTAGGGTTAGGGTTAGGGTTAGGGTTAGGGTTAGGGTTAGGGTTAGGGTTAGGGTTAGGGTTAGGGTTAGGGTTAGGGTTAGGGTTAGGGTTAGGGTTAGGGTTAGGGTTAGGGTTAGGGTTAGGGTTAGGGTTAGGGTTAGGGTTAGGGTTAGGGTTAGGGTTAGGGTTAGGGTTAGGGTTAGGGTTAGGGTTAGGGTTAGGGTTAGGGTTAGGGTTAGGGTTAGGGTTAGGGTTAGGGTTAGGGTTAGGGTTAGGGTTAGGGTTAGGGTTAGGGTTAGGGTTAGGGTTAGGGTTAGGGTTAGGGTTAGGGTTAGGGTTAGGGTTAGGGTTAGGGTTAGGGTTAGGGTTAGGGTTAGGGTTAGGGTTAGGGTTAGGGTTAGGGTTAGGGTTAGGGTTAGGGTTAGGGTTAGGGTTAGGGTTAGGGTTAGGGTTAGGGTTAGGGTTAGGGTTAGGGTTAGGGTTAGGGTTAGGGTTAGGGTTAGGGTTAGGGTTAGGGTTAGGGTTAGGGTTAGGGTTAGGGTTAGGGTTAGGGTTAGGGTTAGGGTTAGGGTTAGGGTTAGGGTTAGGGTTAGGGTTAGGGTTAGGGTTAGGGTTAGGTTAGGGTTAGGGTTAGGGTTAGGGTTAGGGTTAGGTTAGGGTTAGGGTTAGGGTTAGGGTTAGGGTTAGGGTTAGGGGTTAGGGTTAGGGTTAGGGTTAGGGTTAGGTTAGGGTTAGGTTAGGGTTAGGGTTAGGGTTAGGGTTAGGGTTAGGGTTAGGGTTAGGGTTAGGGTTAGGGTTAGGGTTAGGGTTAGGTTAGGGTTAGGGTTAGGGTTAGGTTAGGGTTAGGGTTAGGGTTAGGGTTAGGGTTAGGGTTAGGGTTAGGGTTAGGGTTAGGGTTAGGGTTAGGGTTAGGGTTAGGTTAGGGTTAGGGTTAGGGTTAGGGTTAGGGTTAGGGTTAGGGTTAGGGTTAGGGTTAGGGTTAGGGTTAGGGTTAGGGTTAGGGTTAGGGTTAGGGTTAGGGTTAGGGTTAGGGTTAGGGTTAGGGTTAGGGTTAGGGTTAGGGTTAGGGTTAGGGTTAGGGTTAGGGTTAGGGTTAGGGTTAGGGTTAGGGTTAGGGTTAGGGTTAGGGTTAGGGTTAGGGTTAGGGTTAGGGTTAGGGTTGGGGTTAGGGTTAGGGTTAGGGTTAGGGTTAGGGTTAGGGTTAGGGTTAGGGTTAGGGTTAGGGTTAGGGTTAGGGTTAGGGTTAGGGTTAGGGTTAGGGTTAGGGTTAGGGTTAGGGTTAGGGTTAGGGTTAGGGTTAGGGTTAGGGTTAGGGTTAGGGTTAGGGTTAGGGTTAGGGTTAGGGTTAGGGTTAGGGTTAGGGTTAGGGTTAGGGTTAGGGTTAGGGTTAGGGTTAGGGTTAGGGTTAGGGTT
>NW_026249580.1:17500-20596 GCF_019703515.2 Myxocyprinus asiaticus
TTAGGGTTAGGGTTAGGGTTAGGGTTAGGGTTAGGGTTAGGGTTAGGGTTAGGGTTAGGGTTAGGGTTAGGGTTAGGGTTAGGGTTAGGGTTAGGGTTAGGGTTAGGGTTAGGGTTAGGGTTAGGGTTAGGGTTAGGGTTAGGGTTAGGGTTAGGGTTAGGGTTAGGGTTAGGGTTAGGGTTAGGGTTAGGGTTAGGGTTAGGGTTAGGGTTAGGGTTAGGGTTAGGGTTAGGGTTAGGGTTAGGGTTAGGGTTAGGGTTAGGGTTAGGGTTAGGGTTAGGGTTAGGGTTAGGGTTAGGGTTAGGGTTAGGGTTAGGGTTAGGGTTAGGGTTAGGGTTAGGGTTAGGGTTAGGGTTAGGGTTAGGGTTAGGGTTAGGGTTAGGGTTAGGGTTAGGGTTAGGGTTAGGGTTAGGGTTAGGGTTAGGGTTAGGGTTAGGGTTAGGGTTAGGGTTAGGGTTAGGGTTAGGGTTAGGGTTAGGGTTAGGGTTAGGGTTAGGGTTAGGGTTAGGGTTAGGGTTAGGGTTAGGGTTAGGGTTAGGGTTAGGGTTAGGGTTAGGGTTAGGGTTAGGGTTAGGGTTAGGGTTAGGGTTAGGGTTAGGGTTAGGGTTAGGGTTAGGGTTAGGGTTAGGGTTAGGGTTAGGGTTAGGGTTAGGGTTAGGGTTAGGGTTAGGGTTAGGGTTAGGGTTAGGGTTAGGGTTAGGGTTAGGGTTAGGGTTAGGGTTGGGGTTAGGGTTAGGGTTAGGGTTAGGGTTAGGGTTAGGGTTAGGGTTAGGGTTAGGGTTAGGGTTAGGGTTAGGGTTAGGGTTAGGGTTAGGGTTAGGGTTAGGGTTAGGGTTAGGGGTTAGGGTTAGGGTTAGGGTTAGGGTTAGGGTTAGGGTTAGGGTTAGGGTTAGGGTTAGGGTTAGGGTTAGGGTTAGGGTTAGGGTTAGGGTTAGGGTTAGGGTTAGGGTTAGGGTTAGGGTTAGGGTTAGGGTTAGGGTTAGGGTTAGGGTTAGGGTTAGGGTTAGGGTTAGGGTTAGGGTTAGGGTTAGGGTTAGGGTTAGGGTTAGGGTTAGGGTTAGGGTTAGGGTTAGGGTTAGGGTTAGGGTTAGGGTTAGGGTTAGGGTTAGGGTTAGGGTTAGGGTTAGGGTTAGGGTTAGGGTTAGGGTTAGGGTTAGGGTTAGGGTTAGGGTTAGGGTTAGGGTTAGGGTTAGGGTTAGGGTTAGGGTTAGGGTTAGGGTTAGGGTTAGGGTTAGGGTTAGGGTTAGGGTTAGGGTTAGGGTTAGGGTTAGGGTTAGGGTTAGGTAGGTTAGGGTTAGGGTTAGGGTTAGGGTTAGGGTTAGGGTTAGGGTTAGGGTTAGGGTTAGGGTTAGGGTTAGGGTTAGGGTTAGGGTTAGGGTTAGGGTTAGGGTTAGGGTTAGGGTTAGGGTTAGGGTTAGGGTTAGGGTTAGGGTTAGGGTTAGGGTTAGGGTTAGGGTTAGGGTTAGGGTTAGGGTTAGGGTTAGGGTTAGGGTTAGGGTTAGGGTTAGGGTTAGGGTTAGGGTTAGGGTTAGGGTTAGGGTTAGGGTTAGGGTTAGGGTTAGGGTTAGGGTTAGGGTTAGGGTTAGGGTTAGGGTTAGGGTTAGGGTTAGGGTTAGGGTTAGGGTTAGGGTTAGGGTTAGGGTTAGGGTTAGGGTTAGGGTTAGGGGTTAGGGTTAGGGTTAGGGTTAGGGTTAGGGTTAGGGTTAGGGTTAGGGTTAGGGTTAGGGTTAGGGTTAGGGTTAGGGTTAGGGTTAGGGTTAGGGTTAGGGTTAGGGTTAGGGTTAGGGTTAGGGTTAGGGTTAGGGTTAGGGTTAGGGTTAGGGTTAGGGTTAGGGTTAGGGTTAGGGTTAGGGTTAGGGTTAGGGTTAGGGTTAGGGTTAGGGTTAGGGTTAGGGTTAGGGTTAGGGTTAGGGTTAGGGTTAGGGTTAGGGTTAGGGTTAGGGTTAGGGTTAGGGTTAGGGTTAGGGTTAGGGTTAGGGTTAGGGTTAGGGTTAGGGTTAGGGTTAGGGTTAGGGTTAGGGTTAGGGTTAGGGTTAGGGTTAGGGTTAGGGTTAGGGTTAGGGTTAGGGTTAGGGTTAGGGTTAGGGTTAGGGTTAGGGTTAGGGTTAGGGTTAGGGTTAGGGTAGGGTTAGGGTAGGGTTAGGGTTAGGGTTAGGGTTAGGGTTAGGGTTAGGGTTAGGGTTAGGGTTAGGGTTAGGGTTAGGGTTAGGGTTGGGGTTAGGGTTAGGGTTAGGGTTAGGGTTAGGGTTAGGGTTAGGGTTAGGGTTAGGGTTAGGGTTAGGGTTAGGGTTAGGGTTAGGGTTAGGGTTAGGGTTAGGGTTAGGGTTAGGGTTAGGGGTTAGGGTTAGGGTTAGGGTTAGGGTTAGGGTTAGGGTTAGGGTTAGGGTTTAGGGTTAGGGTTAGGGTTAGGGTTAGGGTTAGGGTTAGGGTTAGGGTTAGGGTTAGGGTTAGGGTTAGGGTTAGGGTTAGGGGTTAGGGTTAGGGTTAGGTTAGGGTTAGGGTTAGGGTTAGGGTTAGGGTTAGGGTTAGGGTTAGGGTTAGGGTTAGGGTTAGGGTTAGGGTTGGGGTTAGGGTTAGGGTTAGGGTTAGGGTTAGGGTTAGGGTTAGGGTTAGGGTTAGGGTTAGGGTTAGGGTTAGGGTTAGGGTTAGGGTTAGGGTTAGGGTTAGGGTTAGGGTTAGGGTTAGGTTAGGGTTAGGGTTAGGGTTAGGGTTAGGGTTAGGGTTAGGGTTAGGGTTAGGGTTAGGGTTAGGGTTAGGGTTAGGTTAGGGTTAGGGTTAGGGTTAGGGTTAGGGTTAGGGTTAGGGTTAGGGTTAGGGTTAGGGTTAGGGTTAGGGTTAGGTTAGGGTTAGGGTTAGGGTTAGGGTTAGGGTTAGGGTTAGGGTTAGGGTTAGGGTGGGTTAGGTTGGGTTAGGGTTAGGGTTAGGGTTAGGGTTAGGGTTAGGGTTAGGGTTAGGGTTAGGTTAGGGTTAGGGTTAGGGTTAGGGTTAGGGTTAGGGTTAGGGTTAGGTTAGGGTTAGGGTTGGGTTAGGGTTAGGGTGGGTTGGGTTAGGGTTAGGGTTAGGGTTAGGGTTAGGGTTAGGGTTAGGGTTAGGGTT
>NW_026249581.1:0-2500 GCF_019703515.2 Myxocyprinus asiaticus
CTAACCCTAACCCTAACCCTAACCCTAACCCTAACCCTAACCCTAACCCTAACCCTAACCCTAACCCTAACCCTAACCCTAACCCTAACCCTAACCCTAACCCTAACCCTAACCCTAACCCTAACCCTAACCCTAACCCTAACCCTAACCCTAACCCTAACCCTAACCCTAACCCTAACCCTAACCCTAACCCTAACCTAACCCTAACCCTAACCCTAACCCTAACCCTAACCCTAACCCTAACCCTAACCTAACCCTAACCCTAACCCTAACCCTAACCCTAACCCTAACCCTAACCCTAACCCTAACCCTAACCCTAACCCTAACCCTAACCCTAACCCTAACCCTAACCCTAACCCTAACCCTAACCCTAACCCTAACCCTAACCCTAACCCTAACCCTAACCCTAACCCTAACCCTAACCCTAACCCTAACCCTAACCCTAACCCTAACCCTAACCCTAACCCTAACCCTAACCCTAACCCTAACCCTAACCCTAACCCTAACCCTAACCCTAACCCTAACCCTAACCCTAACCCTAACCCTAACCCTAACCCTAACCCTAACCCTAACCCTAACCCTAACCCTAACCCTAACCCTAACCCTAACCCTAACCCTAACCCTAACCCTAACCCTAACCCTAACCCTAACCCTAACCCTAACCCTAACCCTAACCCTAACCCTAACCCTAACCCTAACCCTAACCCTAACCCTAACCCTAACCCTAACCCTAACCCTAACCCTAACCCTAACCCTAACCCTAACCCTAACCCTAACCCTAACCCTAACCCTAACCCTAACCCTAACCCTAACCCTAACCCTAACCCTAACCCTAACCCTAACCCTAACCCTAACCCTAACCCTAACCCTAACCCTAACCCTAACCCTAACCCTAACCCTAACCCTAACCCTAACCCTAACCCTAACCCTAACCCTAACCCTAACCCTAACCCTAACCCTAACCCTAACCCTAACCCTAACCCTAACCCTAACCCTAACCCTAACCCTAACCCTAACCCTAACCCTAACCCTAACCCTAACCCTAACCCTAACCCTAACCCTAACCCTAACCCTAACCCTAACCCTAACCCTAACCCTAACCCTAACCCTAACCCTAACCCTAACCCTAACCCTAACCCTAACCCTAACCCTAACCCTAACCCTAACCCTAACCCTAACCCTAACCCTAACCCTAACCCTAACCCTAACCCTAACCCTAACCCTAACCCTAACCCTAACCCTAACCCTAACCCTAACCCTAACCCTAACCCTAACCCTAACCCTAACCCTAACCCTAACCCTAACCCTAACCCTAACCCTAACCCTAACCCTAACCCTAACCCTAACCCTAACCCTAACCCTAACCCTAACCCTAACCCTAACCCTAACCCTAACCCTAACCCTAACCCTAACCCTAACCCTAACCCTAACCCTAACCCTAACCCTAACCCTAACCCTAACCCTAACCCTAACCCTAACCCTAACCCTAACCCTAACCCTAACCCTAACCCTAACCCTAACCCTAACCCTAACCCTAACCCTAACCCTAACCCTAACCCTAACCCTAACCCTAACCTAACCCTAACCCTAACCCTAACCCTAACCCTAACCCTAACCCTAACCCTAACCCTAACCCTAACCCTAACCCTAACCCTAACCCTAACCCTAACCCTAACCCTAACCCTAACCCTAACCCTAACCCTAACCCTAACCCTAACCCTAACCCTAAC
This sequence comes from Myxocyprinus asiaticus, assembly GCF_019703515.2. Lineage (NCBI taxonomy): Eukaryota > Metazoa > Chordata > Actinopteri > Cypriniformes > Catostomidae > Myxocyprinus > Myxocyprinus asiaticus. The sequence continues at coordinate 1,731 of NW_026249581.1, forward strand.
CCTAACCCTAACCCTAACCCTAACCCTAACCCTAACCCTAACCCTAACCCTAACCCTAACCCTAACCCTAACCCTAACCCTAACCCTAACCCTAACCCTAACCCTAACCCTAACCCTAACCCTAACCCTAACCCTAACCCTAACCCTAACCCTAACCCTAACCCTAACCCTAACCCTAACCCTAACCCTAACCCTAACCCTAACCCTAACCCTAACCCTAACCCTAACCCTAACCCTAACCCTAACCCTAACCCTAACCCTAACCCTAACCCTAACCCTAACCCTAACCCTAACCTAACCCTAACCCTAACCCTAACCCCTAACCCTAACCCTAACCCTAACCCTAACCCTAACCCTAACCCTAACCCTAACCCTAACCCTAACCCTAACCCTAACCCTAACCCTAACCTAACCCTAACCCTAACCCTAACCCTAACCCTAACCCTAACCCTAACCCTAACCCTAACCCTAACCCTAACCCTAACCCTAACCCTAACCCTAACCCTAACCCTAACCCTAACCCTAACCCTAACCCTAACCCTAACCTAACCCTAACCCTAACCCCTAACCCTAACCCTAACCCTAACCCTAACCTAACTAACCCTAACCCTAACCCTAACCCTAACCCTAACCCTAACCCTAACCCTAACCCTAACCCTAACCCTAACCCTAACCCTAACCCTAACCCTAACCCTAACCCTAACCCTAACCCTAACCCTAACCCTAACCCTAACCCTAACCCTAACCCTAACCCTAACCTAACCCTAACC
>NW_026249581.1:7500-20473 GCF_019703515.2 Myxocyprinus asiaticus
GGGCCCTTTATTAGACCCAGGCCTTGGATTTTACATTTTCCTATCCCACACACAACAATGCACATAATGTGGGCTTTCAAAATGTGGCCATTCAAAGGTTGTGGGTTCAAGTCCCAACAGAGTCACTGCCTTAGTCATTTTGCTAAGCTCACTTGGCCAACAAACAAGTCTATCTGACCACCAAAACTCTTTTCTCAAACACTTTCATGCTCTCAATAGCATGGCCTATTCATTGATCTGATGACCTCCCATGGAGACTTTGCAGCAAAAGGTGCTGTGGCTTAGTTGGTTAAAATGCTTGCCTAGTAAACAGGATTTCCTGGGTTCAAATCCCAGCAGTGCCTTTGTAGTGTGTTGTGGCTGCTGAGTCTCTAAGATGTAAACGGCAATTTGTAGGAGGACCAATTGGGTTGAGGCACTTGCTGACCTCATAGAGACTCGGCGGTGGCACCACTGGAAAGAGCACCCTCGAAAATGGGGAGGTAGGGCTTGCTATCATGCCTCTATCACCTTGCTGGCAAAAGTTATGGCAATCCGGCATGAGCATGGTGGTTTTCATCCCTATATCCTAACCCTAACCTAACCTAGCATGGTGGTTTTCATCCCTATACCCTAACCTAACCCTAACAATGCACATAATGTGGGCTTTCAAAATGTGGCCATTCAAAGGTTGTGGGTTCAAGTCCCAACAGAGTCACTGCCTTAGTCATTTTGCTAAGCTCACTTGGCCAACAAACAAGTCTATCTGACCACCAAAATTCTTTTCTCAAACACTTTCATGCTCTCAATAGCATGGCCTATTCATTGATCTGATGACCTCCCATGGAGACTTTGCAGCAAAAGGTGCTGTGGCTTAGTTGGTTAAAATGCTTGCCTAGTAAACAGGAGATCCTGGGTTCAAATCCCAGCAGTGCCTTTGTAGTGTGTTGTGGCTGCTGAGTCTCTAAGATGTAAATGGCACTTTGTAGGAGGACCAATTGGGTTGAGGCACTTGCTGACCTCATAGAGACTCGGCGGTGGCACCACTGGAAAGAGCACCCTCGAAAATGGGGGGGTAGGGCTTGCTCTCATGCCTCTATCACCTTGCTGGCGAAAGTTATGGCAATCCGGCATGAGCATGGTGGTTTTCATCCCTATATCCTAACCCTAACCTAACCCTAACCTAACCTATAGAGATTCGGCGGTGGCATCACTGGAAAGAGCACCCTCGAAAATGGGGGGGTAGGGCTTGCTTTCATGCCTCTATCACCTTGCTGGCAAAAGTTATGGCAATCCGGCATGAGTATGGTGGTTTTCATCCCTATATCCTAACCTAACCCTAACCTAACCCTAACCCTTATTTTACTAAGAGCTGTGTTTGTGTCCCTTTCCCGCTCTTGGGTGGGTTCTTAGTGGTCAGTTGAGGGAAGGATTGTGGACAACCAGGCCTGGGCCCTTTATTGGACCCAGGCCTTGGATTTTACATTTTCCTAACCTATATCCTAACCCTAACGCTTTCATCCCTATATTCTAACCCTAATCACTATATCCTTAACCTAACCCTAACCCAGACACAACATGGTGCGCAATGTGGGCTCTGTGGCGCAATGGATAGCGCATTGGACTTCTAAATTGCAAAATGTGGCCATTCACAGGCTGTGGGTTCAAATCCCAACAGAGTCACTGCCTCAGTCATTTTGCTAAGCACACTTGGCCATCGAACAAGTCTATCTGACCACCAAAACTCTTTTCTCAAACAAACACTTTCATGCTCACAATAACATGGCCTGTTCATTGATCTGATGACCTCCCATGGAGACTTTGCAGCAGAAGGTGCTGCGGCTCAGTTGGTTAAAGTGCCTGTTTAGTAAACAGGAGGTCATGGGTTCAAATCCCAGCAGTGCCTTTGTAGTGTGTTGAGGCCACTGAGTCTCTAAAATGTAAACGGCACTTTGCAGGAGGGCCAATCGGGTTGGGGCACTTGCTGACCTCATAGAGACTTGGCAGTGGCACCACTGGAAACAGCACCCTTGAAAATGGGTGGGTAGGGCTTGCTTTCATGCCTCTATCACCTTCCTGGCAAAAGTTATGGCAATCCGGCATGAGCATGGTGGTTTTCATCCCTATATCCTAACCCTAACCTAACCCTAACCCTTATTTTACTAAGAGCTGTGTTTGTGTCCCTTTCCCGCTCTTGGGTGGGTTCTTAGTGGTCAGTTGAGGGAAGGATTGTGGACAACCAGGCCTGGGCCCTTTATTGGACCCAGGCCTTGGATTTTACATTTTCCTAACCTATATCCTAACCCTAACGCTTTCATCCCTATATTCTAACCCTAATCACTATATCCTTAACCTAACCCTAACCCAGACACAACATGGTGCGCAATGTGGGCTCTGTGGCGCAATGGATAGCGCATTGGACTTCTAAATTGCAAAATGTGGCCATTCACAGGCTGTGGGTTCAAATCCCAACAGAGTCACTGCCTCAGTCATTTTGCTAAGCACACTTGGCCATCGAACAACTCTATCTGACCACCAAAACTCTTTTCTCAAACAAACACTTTCATGCTCACAATAACATGGCCTGTTCATTGATCTGATGACCTCCCATGGAGACTTTGCAGCAGAAGGTGCTGCGGCTCAGTTGGTTAAAGTGCCTGTTTAGTAAACAGGAGGTCATGGGTTCAAATCCCAGCAGTGCCTTTGTAGTGTGTTGTGGCCACTGAGTCTCTAAGATGTAAACGGCACTTTGTAGGAGGGCCAATCGGGTTGAGGCACTTGCTGACCTCATAGAGACTCAGTGGTGGCACCACTGGAAAGAGCACCCTCAAAAATGGGGGGGTAGGGCTTGCTTTCGTGCCTCTATCACCTTCCTGGCAGAAGTTATAGCAATCCGGCATGAGCATGGTGGTTTTCATCCCTATATCCTAACCCTAACTTTACCCTTTCATCCCTATAACCTAACCTAACCCTAATCTTACCACCAAAACTCTTTTCTCAAACAAACACTTTCATGCTCACAATAGCATGGCCTATTCATTGATCTGATGACCTCCCATGGAGACTTTGCAGCAAAAGGTGCTGTGGCTTAGTTGGTTAAAATGCTTGCCTAGTAAACAGGAGATCCTGGGTTCAAATCCCAGCAGTGCCTTTGTAGTGTGTTGTGGCTGCTGAGTCTCTAAGATGTAAACGGCAATTTGTAGGAGAACCAATTGGGTTGGGGCACCTGCTGACCTCATAGAGACTTGGCAGTGACACCATTGGAAAGAGCACCCTTGAGAATGGGTGGGTAGGGCTTGCTTTCGTGCCTCTATCACCTTCCTGGCAAATGTTATGGCAATCCGGCATGAGCATGGTGGTTTTCATCCCTATATCCCTAACCCTAACTTTTCATCCCTATATCCTAACCCTAACCTAACCCCTAACCAAAACTCTTTTCTCAAACACATTCGTGTTCTCAATAGCATGGCCTACTCATTGATCTGATGACCTCCCATGGAGACTTCACAGCAAAAGGTGCTGTGGCTTAGTTGGTTAAAATGCTTGCCTAATACACAGGAGATCCTGGGTTCAAATCCCAGCAGTGCCTTTGTAGTGTGTTGTGGCCACTGAGTCTCTAAGATGTAAACGGCACTTTGAGGGAAGGACTGTGCACAACCAGGCCTGGGCCCTTTATTGGACCCAGGCCTTGGATTTTACATTTTCCTATCCCACACACAACAATGCACACAATGTGGGCTCTGTGGTGCAATGGATAGCGCATTGGACTTCTAAATTTCAGAATGTGGCCATTCAAAGGGTGTGGGTTCAAGTCCCAACAGAGTCACTGCCTTAGTCATTTTGCTAAGCTCATTTGGCCAATGAACAAGTCTATCTGACCACCAAAACTCTTTTCTCAAACAAACACTTTCATGCTCACAATAGCATGGCCTCTTCATTGATCTGATGACCTCCCATGGAAACTTTGCAGCAGAAGGTGCTGCGGCTCAGTTGGTTAAAGTGCCTGTTTAGTAAACAGGAGGTCATGGGTTCAAATCCCAGCAGTGCCTTTGTAGGGTGTTGTGGCCACCGAGTCTCTAAAATGTAAACGGCACTTTGCAGGAGGGCCAATCGGGTTGAGGCACTTGCTGACCTCATAGAGACTCGGCGGTGGCACCACTGGAAAGAGCACCCTCGAAAATGGGGGGGTAGGGCTTGCTATCATGCCTCTATCACCTTGCTGGCAAAAGTTATGGCAATCCGGCATGAGCATGGTGGTTTTCATCCCTATATCCTAACCCTAACCTAACCTAGCATGGTGGTTTTCATCCCTATACCCTAACCTAACCCTAACAATGCACATAATGTGGGCTTTCAAAATGTGGCCATTCAAAGGTTGTGGGTTCAAGTCCCAACAGAGTCACTGCCTTAGTCATTTTGCTAAGCTCACTTGGCCAACAAACAAGTCTATCTGACCACCAAAATTCTTTTCTCAAACACTTTCATGCTCTCAATAGCATGGCCTATTCATTGATCTGATGACCTCCCATGGAGACTTTGCAGCAAAAGGTGCTGTGGCTTAGTTGGTTAAAATGCTTGCCTAATACACAGGAGATCCTGGGTTCAAATCCCAGCAGTGCCTTTGTAGTGTGTTGTGGCCACTGAGTCTCTAAGATGTAAACGGCACTTTGAGGGAAGGACTGTGCACAACCAGGCCTGGGCCCTTTATTGGACCCAGGCCTTGGATTTTACATTTTCCTATCCCACACACAACAATGCACACAATGTGGGCTCTGTGGTGCAATGGATAGCGCATTGGACTTCTAAATTTCAGAATGTGGCCATTCAAAGGGTGTGGGTTCAAGTCCCAACAGAGTCACTGCCTTAGTCATTTTGCTAAGCTCATTTGGCCAATGAACAAGTCTATCTGACCACCAAAACTCTTTTCTCAAACAAACACTTTCATGCTCACAATAGCATGGCCTCTTCATTGATCTGATGACCTCCCATGGAAACTTTGCAGCAGAAGGTGCTGCGGCTCAGTTGGTTAAAGTGCCTGTTTAGTAAACAGGAGGTCATGGGTTCAAATCCCAGCAGTGCCTTTGTAGGGTGTTGTGGCCACCGAGTCTCTAAAATGTAAACGGCACTTTGCAGGAGGGCCAATCGGGTTGAGGCACTTGCTGACCTCATAGAGACTCGGCGGTGGCACCACTGGAAAGAGCACCCTCGAAAATGGGGGGTAGGGCTTGCTATCATGCCTCTATCACCTTGCTGGCAAAAGTTATGGCAATCCGGCATGAGCATGGTGGTTTTCATCCCTATATCCTAACCCTAACCTAACCTAGCATGGTGGTTTTCATCCCTATACCCTAACCTAACCCTAACAATGCACATAATGTGGGCTTTCAAAATGTGGCCATTCAAAGGTTGTGGGTTCAAGTCCCAACAGAGTCACTGCCTTAGTCATTTTGCTAAGCTCACTTGGCCAACAAACAAGTCTATCTGACCACCAAAATTCTTTTCTCAAACACTTTCATGCTCTCAATAGCATGGCCTATTCATTGATCTGATGACCTCCCATGGAGACTTTGCAGCAAAAGGTGCTGTGGCTTAGTTGGTTAAAATGCTTGCCTAGTAAACAGGAGATCCTGGGTTCAAATCCCAGCAGTGCCTTTGTAGTGTGTTGTGGCTGCTGAGTCTCTAAGATGTAAACGGCAATTTGTAGGAGAACCAATTGGGTTGGGGCACCTGCTGACCTCATAGAGACTTGGCAGTGACACCATTGGAAAGAGCACCCTTGAAAATGGGTGGGTAGGGCTTGCTTTCGTGCCTCTATCACCTTCCTGGCAAATGTTATGGCAATCCGGCATGAGCATGGTGGTTTTCATCCCTATATCCCTAACCCTAACTTTTCATCCCTATATCCTAACCCTAACCTAACCCCTAACCAAAACTCTTTTCTCAAACACATTCGTGTTCTCAATAGCATGGCCTACTCATTGATCTGATGACCTCCCATGGAGACTTCACAGCAAAAGGTGCTGTGGCTTAGTTGGTTAAAATGCTTGCCTAATACACAGGAGATCCTGGGTTCAAATCCCAGCAGTGCCTTTGTAGTGTGTTGTGGCTGCTGAGTCTCTAAGATGTAAATGGCACTTTGTAGGAGGGCCAATTGGGTTGAGGCACTTGCTGACCTCATAGAGACTCAGTGGTGGCACCACTGGAAAGAGCACCCTCAAAAATGGGGGGGTAGGGCTTGCTTTCGTGCCTCTATCACCTTCCTGGCAGAAGTTATAGCAATCCGGCATGAGCATGGTGGTTTTCATCCCTATATCCTAACCCTAACTAACCCTTTTCATCCCTATATCCTAACCCTAACCTTTAGAGTAATATCCACATCAGCTCCTAAACCTAACCTTAATTACCCTTAGAGCAATACCCACATCAGCTCCTAAACCTAACCTGGGGTACCCTTACAATAATACCCCCTTTGGGATGTATTTATTTTATTTTATTTTATTTTATTTTACTAAGAGCTGTGTTTGTGTCCCTTTCCCGCTCTTGGGTGGGTTCTTAGTGATCAGTTGATTGAAGGACTGTGCACAACCAGGCCTGGGCCCTTTATTAGACCCAGGCCTTGGATTTTACATTTTCCTATCCCACACACAACAATGCACATAATGTGGGCTTTCAAAATGTGGCCATTCAAAGGTTGTGGGTTCAAGTCCCAACAGAGTCACTGCCTTAGTCATTTTGCTAAGCTCACTTGGCCAACAAACAAGTCTATCTGACCACCAAAACTCTTTTCTCAAACACTTTCATGCTCTCAATAGCATGGCCTATTCATTGATCTGATGACCTCCCATGGAGACTTTGCAGCAAAAGGTGCTGTGGCTTAGTTGGTTAAAATGCTTGCCTAGTAAACAGGAGATCCTGGGTTCAAATCCCAGCAGTGCCTTTGTAGTGTGTTGTGGCTGCTGAGTCTCTAAGATGTAAACGGCAATTTGTAGGAGGACCAATTGGGTTGAGGCACTTGCTGACCTCATAGAGACTCGGCGGTGGCACCACTGGAAAGAGCACCCTCGAAAATGGGGGGGTAGGGCTTGCTCTCATGCCTCTATCACCTTGCTGGCGAAAATTATGGCAATCCGGCATGAGCATGGTGGTTTTCATCCCTATATCCTAACCCTAACCTTACCCTTTCATCCCTATAACCTAACCGAACCCTAATCTTACCACCAAAACTCTTTTCTCAAACAAACACTTTCATGCTCACAATAGCATGGCCTATTCATTGATCTGATGACCTCCCATGGAGACTTTGCAGCAAAAGGTGCTGTGGCTTAGTTGGTTAAAATGCTTGCCTAGTAAACAGGAGATCCTGGGTTCAAATCCCAGCAGTGCCTTTGTAGTGTGTTGTGGCTGCTGAGTCTCTAAGATGTAAATGGCACTTTGTAGGAGGACCAATTGGGTTGAGGCACTTGCTGACCTCATAGAGACTCGGCGGTGGCACCACTGGAAAGAGCACCCTCGAAAATGGGGGGGTAGGGCTTGCTCTCATGCCTCTATCACCTTGCTGGCGAAAGTTATGGCAATCCGGCATGAGCATGGTGGTTTTCATCCCTATATCCTAACCCTAACCCTAACCTAACCCTAACCTAACCTATAGAGATTCGGCGGTGGCATCACTGGAAAGAGCACCCTCGAAAATGGGGGGGTAGGGCTTGCTTTCATGCCTCTATCACCTTGCTGGCAAAAGTTATGGCAATCCGGCATGAGTATGGTGGTTTTCATCCCTATATCCTAACCTAACCCTAACCCTTATTTTACTAAGAGCTGTGTTTGTGTCCCTTTCCCGCTCTTGGGTGGGTTCTTAGTGGTCAGTTGAGGGAAGGATTGTGGACAACCAGGCCTGGGCCCTTTATTGGACCCAGGCCTTGGATTTTACATTTTCCTAACCTATATCCTAACCCTAACGCTTTCATCCCTATATTCTAACCCTAATCACTATATCCTTAACCTAACCCTAACCCAGACACAACATGGTGCGCAATGTGGGCTCTGTGGCGCAATGGATAGCGCATTGGACTTCTAAATTGCAAAATGTGGCCATTCACAGGCTGTGGGTTCAAATCCCAACAGAGTCACTGCCTCAGTCATTTTGCTAAGCACACTTGGCCATCGAACAAGTCTATCTGACCACCAAAACTCTTTTCTCAAACAAACACTTTCATGCTCACAATAACATGGCCTGTTCATTGATCTGATGACCTCCCATGGAGACTTTGCAGCAGAAGGTGCTGCGGCTCAGTTGGTTAAAGTGCCTGTTTAGTAAACAGGAGGTCATGGGTTCAAATCCCAGCAGTGCCTTTGTAGTGTGTTGAGGCCACTGAGTCTCTAAAATGTAGACGGCACTTTGCAGGAGGGCCAATCGGGTTGGGGCACTTGCTGACCTCATAGAGACTTGGCAGTGGCACCACTGGAAACAGCACCCTTGAAAATGGGTGGGTAGGGCTTGCTTTCATGCCTCTATCACCTTCCTGGCAAAAGTTATGGCAATCCGGCATGAGCATGGTGGTTTTCATCCCTATATCCTAACCCTAACCCTAACCTAACCCTAACCTAACCAGCCTATTCATTGATCTGATGACCTCCCATGGAGACTTTGCAGCAGAAGGTGCTGTGGCTCAGTTGGTTAAAGTGCCTGTTTAGTAAACAGGAGGTCGTGGGTTCAAATCCCAGCAGTGCCTTTGTAGTGTGTTGTGGCCACCGAGTCTCTAAAATATAAACGGCACTTTGCAGGAGGGCCAATCGGGTTGAGGCACTCGCTGACCTCATAGAGACTCAGCGGTGGCACCACTGGAAAGAGCACCCTCAAAAATGGGAGGGTAGGGCTTGCTATCATGCCTCTATCACCTTGCTGGCAAAAGTTATGGCAATCCGGCCTGAGCAGGGTGGTTTTCATCCCTATATCCTAACCCTAACCTAACCTAACCCTAACCCTAACTTTGCAACAGAAGGTGCTGTGGCTCAGTTGGTTAAAGTGCCTGTTTAGTAAACAGGAGGTCATGGGTTCAAATCCCAGCAGTACCTTTGTAGTGTGTTGTGGCCACCGAGTCTCTAAAATGTAAACGGCACCTTGCAGGAGGGCTAATCGGGTTGAGGCACTTGCTGACCTCATAGAGACTCGGCAGTGGCACCACTGGAAAGAGCACCCTTGAAAATGGGGGGGTAGGGCTTGCTCTCATGCCTCTATCACATTGCTGGCAAAAGTTATGGCAATCCGGCATGAGCATGGTGGTTTTCATCCCTATATCCTAACCCTAACCTAACCCTAACCCTTTTGTGCCTCTATCACCTTGCTGGCAAAAGTTATGGCAATCCGGCATGAGCGTGGTGGTTTTCATCCCTATATCCTAACCCTAATCCCTATATCCTAACCCTAACCCTAACCCTAACCCTAACCTAACCCTAACCCTAACCCTAACCCTAACCTAACCCTAACCCTAACCCTAACCCTAACCCTTGAAAATGGGGGGGTAGGGCTTGCTCTCATGCCTCTATCACCTTGCTGGCAAAAGTTATGGCAATCTGGCATGAGCATGGTGGTTTTCATCCCTATATCCTAACCCTAACCCTCATCCCTATATCCTAACCCTAACCCTCATCCCTATATCCTAACCCTAACCTAACCCTAACCCTTTTGTGCCTCTATCACCTTGCTGGCAAAAGTTATGGCAATCCGGCATGAGCATGGTGGTTTTCATCCCTATATCCCTAACCCTAACCTAACCCTAACCTAACCCTAACGAACAAGTCTATCTGACCACCAAAACTTTTTTCTCAAACAAACACATTCATGCTCGCAATAGCATGGCCTATTCATTGATCTGATGACCTCCCATGGAGACTTTTCAGCACAAGGTGCTGTGGCTCAGTTGGTTAAAATGCCTGCCTAGTAAACAGGAGATCCTGGGTTCAAATCCCAGCAGTGCCTTTGTAGCGTGTTGTGGCCGCTGAGTCTCTAAGATGTAAACGGCACTTTGTAGGAGGGCCAATCGGGTTGAGCCACTTGTTGACCTCATAGAGACTTGGTGGTGGCACCACTGGAAAGAGCCCTCATAGAGACTTAGTGGTGGCACCACTGGAAAGAGCACCCTTGAAAATGGGGGGGTAGGGCTTGCTTTCATGCCTCTGACACCTTCCTGGCAAAAGTTATGGCAATCCGGCATGAGCATGGTGGTTTTCATCCCTATATCCTAACCCTAACCCTAACTAACCCTAACCCTAACCTAACCCTAACCCTCTGTCACCTTCCAGGCAAAAGTTATTGCAATCCGGCATGAGCATGGTGGTTTTCATGCCTATATCCTTACCTAACCTAACTATAACCACTAACCTAACCCTAACCGTTGGACTTCTAGTTTGCCAAATTTGGCCATTCAAATGTTGTGGGTTCCAGTTGCAGCATTTGTCATTTTGCTGAGCACTCTTGTCCAAAAAACGACAAGGCTATCTGACCACCAAAACTCTGTTCTCAAACAAATATTTTCATGTTGTCAATAGCATGGCCTATTCATTGATCTGATGACCTCCCATGGAGACTTTGCAGCAAAAGGTGCTGTGGCTTAGTTGGTTAAAGTGCCTGTTTTGTAAACAGGAGATCCTGGGTTCAAATCCCAGCAGTGCCTTTGTAGTGTGTTGGGCACCTCAGAAACGTAGATGTTTAGAAATGTGTGCTTTTCTAAAAGCCAACAAAAAAAGGTTATTCAAGTAAATTTGCTGCACTTATCAAGGGCACAAGCCTATCCTGTTCACAAATCTTTCCTTGGCTATATTTTGATGATACTCTGACATGCTAAAGCACTTTTCCAACAGGGTACTGTGGCTTAGCTGGTCAAGGTATATTTCTTATAAACAAGATATCCTGGTTTCAAATGTTAGCAGTGCTTATCTGACAGTGACTGTGCTATCTGGCCCCTCCAGAGGATAGGAGGTCCTGACACCTCCTATTGAAAATGTGTTCAATTCTTAATTCTTGGGAAGTTGAGTTCCTTACTACAGAGAGTGTAACCTCAGAGTGTTGGAGACACAACGTGATGAGCTCTGTGGCGCAATGGATAGTGCATTGCACTTCTAGATTGCAAAATGTGGCCATTCAAAGGTTGTGGGTTCAAGTCCCAACAGTTACTGTCTTAGTCATTTTGCTAAGCACACTTGGCCAACGAACAAGTCTATCTGACCACCAAAACTTTTTTCTCAAACAAACACATTCATGCTCGCAATAGCATGGCCTATTCATTGATCTGATGACCTCCCATGGAGACTTTTCAGCACAAGGTGCTGTGGCTCAGTTGGTTAAAATGCCTGCCTAGTAAACAGGAGATCCTGGGTTCAAATCCCAGCAGTGCCTTTGTAGCGTGTTGTGGCCGCTGAGTCTCTAAGATGTAAACGGCACTTTGTAGGAGGGCCAATCGGGTTGAGCCACTTGTTGACCTCATAGAGACTTGGTGGTGGCACCACTGGAAAGAGCACCCTTGAAAATGGGGGGGTAGGGCTTGCTTTCATGCCTCTGACACCTTCCTGGCAAAAGTTATTGCAATCCGGCATGAGCATGGTGGTTTGTCATCCCTATATCCTAACCTAACCCTATATCCTAACCTAACCCTAACCCTGACCTCATAGAGACTCGGCGGTGGCACCACTGGAAAGAGCACCCTCGAAAATGGGGGGGTAGGGCTTGCTCTCATGCCTCTATCACCTTGCTGGCAAAAGTTATGGCAATCCGGCATGAGCATGGTGGTTTTCATCCCTATATCCTAACCCTAACCTAACCCTAACCTAAAGTTATGGCAATCTGGCATGAGCATGGTGGTTTTCATCCCTATATCCTAACCCTACCTAACCTAACCCTGACCATCCCTATATCCTAACCTAACCCTAACCATCCCTATATCCTAACCTAACCCTAACCCTGACCTCATAGAGACTCGGCGGTGGCACCACTGGAAAGAGCGCCCTCGAAAACGGGGGGGGGTAGGGCTCGCTTTCGTGCCTCTGCCACCTTCCCGGCAAAAGTTATGGCGATCCGGCATGAGCGTGGTGGTTTTCATCCCTATATCCTAACCTAACCTAACCCTAACCCTAAACACACTTGGCCAACGAACAAGTCTATCTGACCACCAAAACTCTTTTCTCAAACAAACACTTTCATGCTCTCAATAGCATGGCCTATTCATTGATCTGATGACCTACCACGGAGACTTTGCAGCAGAAGGTGCTGTGGCTTAGTTGGTTAAAGTGCCTGTCTAGTAAACAAGAGATCCTGGGTTCAAATCCCAGCATGCCTTTGTAGTGTGTTGTGGCCGCCGAGTCTCTAAGATGTAAACGGCACTTCTTAGGAGAGCCAATCGGGTCGAGGCACTTGCTGACCTCATAGAGACTCGGCGGTGGCACCACTGGAAAGAGCACCCTCAAAAATGGGGGGTAGGGCTTGATTTCGTGCCTCTGCCACCTTCCTGGCAAAAGTTATGGCAATCCGGCATGAGCATGGTGGTTTTCATCCCTATACCCTAACCCCACCTAAAACCCTTTTCATTGTAAACTCACGTTGAACCCCTCCTGACTATGATGGACTGCACCTAACACTAATCCTAACCTTAACCCTTATATCTAAACACACTCAAAACCTACCCTAACCTAGACCCACTTAAAACCTACCCTTACACATAAACCCACTCAAAACTAACCCTTACACCTAAAACTTTTTACCTACACCCACTCAAAACCTACCCTAACCTTAACCCACTTAAAACCTACCTTTACACCTAAACCCACTCAAAACTTACCCTTACACCTCTAACCCTTTCTAATGGAAACCTAGATTTTTGAACCCCACCTGATGCAGCCCTACTTATTTCAACCCACAAAAAAATATTATTAGCTTATGTTTTGGAGTCAACACAGACTGGGTGGCTGGGGCTCTCTGCTTGGTCCTCTCACCGGAGCTTTGGGC